>NW_017307937.1:195074-247168 GCF_000935625.1 Nanorana parkeri | reverse complement strand
AATAATTCTAGGGCCAGTATTTTGGGGTATCTCTAAATTGATGACCTGTGGGGGCTTTTAAAGTGTCTTTTATTGACTTTTTGGGGTACTGCAGTTTTTCGCCGTTTCACGGTCGCACGCAATCTGTAAACTGGGCATGTTGGGTATCGTTTTACTCGTTGTAACCTCATCTTTTATATTTCATTTAAAAAATGGGTAATTTGTTGTGTTTTGGGGCATTTAATTAAATTTGTCACAAAATTTTGGGGTTTAATAAGGAGTTGCGCTAATATTGCGCAACATAAAAATGTTCAACTACCACCATTTTATTCTATAGGGTCTTGGTATTCAGAAAATATATAATGTTGGGGGGTTTTACGTCATTTTCAGGCCTAAAATGTGGAATATAACATGGGTGTAAAAATGGAAAAAAGGGCCTCATTCATGAAGGGGTTAATTGCGAGAGGCAAAAATGTTTCGTTTCTTTAGCTTTACATTTAATACTGTTATTAGTGTATCTCTTTAATACTGATTTAATTTTTATGCATTAGTCTCTCTACATGATTATAAATTAAAGTTAGCTTAGTGATTTCCTATTGACTAGGTTTTAGTACTTATTTCTGGGGTCTCTACTTTTATTACAAACAGAAAAAAAATAAGGAGATAGGTAGATAGATAGATAGATAGATAGATAGATAGATAGATAGATAGATAGATGAGTCGCTCTCAGGAGCTCAGTGAAATCAGAGAGATAGATAGATAGATAGATAGATAGATAGATAGATAGATAGATAGATAGATAGATAGATAGATAGATAGATAGATAGATAGATAGATAGATAGATAGATAGATAGATACCCTGTTTTCCCGAAAATAAGACCTACCCCGAAAATAAGACCTAGTATTATTTTTGGGAATTGCTAAAATATAAGACCTACCCCGAAAATAAGACCTAGTTGTGACCATTCCCAGGGCTGGTGGTGGCATAAGCGGGTACTTGAAGAGTCGCTGGAAAGGCAGGAGAGAATCAGCGGTGCCAACGAAGCCAGCGCTAGAGGAAGCGAGGCGGCACTGGAGGGAGCAGAGCTGCATAAGCCGAGGCTTCCTCTATAGCGCCAGCTTTTGTCACAGGCAGAGTGATGCCAAATGAAATCCGCCTGTGAGGAATTGATAGTGAAAGTGCACTTCGCTCATTCTAGCGATTGGTTAACAAATTGCTCTTGGAAAGGTACAGCACCCCTGATTGCCCTGATCCCCATGTTTTTGTACATGAATACATGTAGAATTTTCTACATGAATAAGTGTGGGTTGTTGTACATTAAAAAAAATAAAAGACCTACCCCGAAAGTAAGACCGGGTATGCTTTCTTGAGCCAAAAAAAATATAAGACAGTGTCTTATTTTCGGGGAAACATGGTAGATAGATAGATAGATAGATAGATAGATAGATAGATAGATAGATAGATAGATAGATAGATAGTAGTGATGAGGGTCAGGTTCGCTACTACTTTGCACTTGTAACAAATCCTGTGGGTTCAAGAGTCATATTAATGGTAAATTGGCGGTGTTGTTCGTCGTTGGGGTTTTGGGTTTACTAGCCTGTTCACCATTTTGTTTTAATTGCCATAATAGTGAGATCCATCAAAACATTGACAAAAAAAGTGCTGAAGCTTTGATTTATCTCCGCTGCAAAACCAATAAGTGTTTGTATATCTACTTTGGATTTGTATGGTTATTTTTTGTGTAAGAGCACCTGTGGTTCATTTACCTTACATTTATCTTTACCTTACAAATATTTTTTTGTTCCAATCACCTCCATGGCCACAGGTGTATAAAATCAAGCACCTATGCATGCAGACTGCTTCTACAAACATTTGTGAAAGAATGAGTCGCTCTCAGGAGCTCAGTGAAATCAAGCGTTATCCTGTGATAGATTGCCACCCGTGCAATAAGTCCATCCGTGTAATTTCCTTGCTACTAAATATTCCATGGTCAACTGTTAGTGGTATTATAACAAAGTGGAAGCAAGGTGGCAGGCCAAATAAAATGACATAGCGGGGTCAGCACATTCTGAAGCGCACAGTGCACAGAAGTCGCCAACTGTCTGTAGAGTCAATAGCTACAAACTAATAGACCTCCAAACTTCATGTGGCTTTCAGATAGGCATAACAACAGTGCGTAGAAAGCTCCATCTGGGTGGGGCTGGGGAATGCCTCTCCCCGAGCAAGAGGTACCGCACATCACTGATTTACACTACCCACTAGAGGTTAGTAATAAGGGATGAGGTATATAGATTTGTATGCTACATGCACATGGGTCCCAGTGTGCTCCTACAATGAAAAAAATTGCAAGTAAGGAATCAATTGGAATTTTTTATTAGTTCACTATATGAAAGGTGACTGTGAAAATCCATCCAGGTAAGAAAATGTTGGTGGAATTTTGCTAGTATACACATATTTCTATCTAAAACCATTATATAATGAAAGTACAATGGTCATATAAAGAATATGTGATAGGAATATCTCTCTCCCATAACCAGGGATAAAGTAACTAATGAATTCAGTAATTGTTCACCAATATATCTGTAATAATCTGAATCGCCACTCTTTTTTTGTAATACTGCACCTCTCAGAAATGATCAGTTTTGTATTATTTGCATAGAAATATCAAGTCAGTGTCAGACTGTAAGCCTGTACAAGTTCAACCCTGATCCAGCAGCCTAGACAGAGTATCAGTTATATGCCTTGAACTCAGTCTCCATGGAGGCCTTATAGTCACATATTGAACTTCTATTTCTTCTGCATTAGGAAAAAAATAAGTAAATAATAACACTGACACCAATATATAAAAGGTAAGGCTGCGCTAATATAGCAGTCTAAACGAGGAGACTTAGATTCTTAAACATGACCATGCCTTACTAGTTTTACTTATAACATTGTGTAAAGACTGTCATTGTGAACAGGCTGTGGGCATATCGAATATGTATGATATAGCTGAGCAAAATATGCTGCACAATAAATTACTTTAAATGGCCTGTGGCACTATGGATGCAGTTAAGTGTGAGAACCAGTTCTGCTGAAAAATGTTGATCATAATGATCTATATTTCTACTGCAAAAATATGAACTCATGACAGATGGTATTGTATTATGCCACAGAAATAAAAAATAGAAAAGGATATTTCATGCAGATGTTGTAAGCATTATTGCACCCTGAAGCCAATTAAAATCTTCAGCTCGCCTACTGGTGGGCATGGAAATGCAACTGCTGTTATGTAAAGGTGGATACATTAGACATAAAAAAGGAAGGGGAAGGTAAATCATTTTGTCCAGAATCAGATTTATTTTTATGATTTAATTAATAAGCCCAATGACTGTGATTCTCAGTGTTTAAAACATGGAAAAGTAAATAGTCATAGCCATTTTACACTCTCTGTTCAACAATTATTATAAAACCATAAATATCATTGTGTATATTTTTCCTTAAAATACAGCATTGGGGTAATAATTCATGGTCCTGAATGAATCACACACACGTATATTGTAACTTCTGTTTTGGCCTGTAATGTTTTAAGTTACAAGCAATGTAGTGATCTCAGACTGTCTGACACAGTGCCTCTTAATTTGACCTATGGATTGTGTCACCCATGCCTCATCTTCAAATGATTTCATCATCTTAATGTTTTTAGTAGTTCTTCAGCAACCACTTGATCTGCAAATGTTCTCTGTATTGATTTGATGTTCTAAAACAAATTTCACAAAGCATGTAATGAAAAATTTAAAGGAGAATTACAGCCATTTTATTATAAACATTACATAAAACCAGGTTATGTTCATATGCTGTTTCTTTTTGTTTGATCATGAGCTGCAGCAGTACTTGCATGAAGAAAATGATGTAAAAGACACTGTTCATTTCATGCTACAGGTCTTAAACTTTATGGAACTTAGTTTTTTTTATAATAGGACATTCAAGACAAAAATACAGTTTCGTATGAAGCATTTCATCTTTAAAAAATTGTACTATTGATTTTTGATTATATCTTTGTGCTTTAAAATCCTGACCTTAGAGTACTTGTGACAATTGTATCCTGCCACTAGATCTCCCTGTGCATTTTTCTTTGATCTAGTCCACCTGGACCAAGGTCAAAGGCGGGGCTTGTGGATGTGCAGCCTTGGTTTGCATAATATACCCACTAAAATGCATGTTTGGACATGTGTATGTTAGTGGATTTCGAAATAAAATCGTACATTTCATATTGGTGATTATTAGCATATATTATTAATAATAATGATAATAATACAGTAAACTCCCCATTATCCGGCATTCAAGCAACTGGTACTCTAAAGCAACCAGCAAATAACCACGATTATTTTTTTTTTTCCGTGGCTTGATGCACATAAAAAAATGCTGGTTGCTTGGTGCACACTAAAATAAATTAGTTGTCAACTAAATATATTTATTTCCTACTAATTTCTTTGCTCACATCTTTCTGCCGGCAGGCGGCTAGTTTCTGTGGTCGGCAGCAGAATTTAAACAATGGAGAGAAAAATACAGCCTGCTATAAGCTATTTAAAATTGCAATAGGCAATAGCAGGTTGGATATTGTGCCCACCCACTGAGCAGAGCAGTGGACCTGAGAGAGAACTTTCTCTCTCAGGTCCGCTCCACTGCTCAGTGGGCAGGGTTTCAATTGCTAGTCTGCTATTGGCTATTTCTAATTGCAATAGCAGGCTGCCTATTGTTCCTGCTCACTGAGCAGAGGAACGGACCTGAGAGAGAACTTTCTCCTCTGCTCAGTGTGTGGGGCTTTGATAGCAAGCCTGCTATTGGCTATTGCAATTTTAAATAGCCAATAGCAATCTGGCTATTACTTTCAGCTGCTTACATTCATTAACCTGTTGGCTACGGAAGCTAGCTGCCAGGCGAATTGGGCTGTGGGAGGGCAGGGTGCCATGGGGGTGTGTGGTTGCTTGAGAGTTACTATTAACTCTCAAGCAAAAGGAAACTACAGTTTTCTAGCACCCACAGATCCCCATGGGTGCCGGATAATTGGGGGATTACTGTAATAATAAGTTAATGTTCCAGAAGTTGGACAGCACTATACAGACATAAACATTTAACAAATGAACTGTAGGTGAACCCTAAGGGCATACAAGACACACTTGAATAATGAACAGTCAGTCTATTTGCTTAGGCTGAAATAGAATTATTGTAGAAGGGTCTAGATCAACTAAGGAGATATACTGTCTGCAGAAATGTCAGATTTATGGTTAGTTGCAGTGATTTATGACTTGGCAGCCTAACATATTGTAGCCCATGTTCTAGTGTACAATTTCTTATAAAAAGGGGCCTAAGAGTCTTTGTACTTTAAACTTCCCTTTGCTTGTTCCCAGCTGCAGTTGTTATTATAAAACCTGCTAAATAAAGCTTCTGCCTGGTCTGATCCTTTGCTATTCTACTTCAGTAGCAGAAGCTGTGTGCACATCTACTAATTTAGGCACTCCATTGCATGCACATTTTTTTGCACTTTACTCCTATCCTGGCTCTTGTTCTGGCTCTGCTCTCTTGCTTAACCGTTGCTTGACTGCAGGCCCGGCGCTACCGCAAGGCAAGGCAAGCGGCCGCCTGAGGGTGCTGAAAGGTGAAAAAACAGGGCATTTTGACAAGTACTCGTACTTGTCAAAATACCCCGATGCTTGCAGTGTTTTTTTTTCTTCACTTACCTTCGGTCGGTGCAGGAGAGCAGCGGCGAGTCAGCGCTGGTCCGGTGGTCGCCGGCCAGCTAAATTAGGACCCCACCTGGAGCTCCTCCCACCGGACCAGCGCTGACTCAACGCTGCTCTCCAGCACAGCGCGCCGCTGAGGACTGCAATGAGCGAGGCACCATCATCGAGCAGTGGGTGAGGGCAAGGTGGGTCTGAACTTATGATTATTAGCAGTTGATAATTGTACATCTATTGTCTGCAGTGTGTATTCTATATGTTGTACATATAGAGTATACACTGCAGACAATAGATGTACAATTATCCTCTGCTAATATGAATGGATTAAATGATCCATAGTACATAATATGTACATAACATGTAGTTGTGCTATGGATCATTTAACCAATTCATGTTAGCAGAGGATAATTGTAAATCTATTGTCTGCAGTGTATACTCTATATGTACTACATATATACAGTACACGTTCCCAATACACAGCCGGCAATAGATTCACAATTATCCCCTGCTAATATTAATGGGTTAAATGATCCATAGTACAACTACATGTTATGTACTATAGATCATTTAACCCATTCATGTTAGCAGAGGATAATTGTAAATCTATTGTCTGCAGTGTATACTCTATATGTAGTACGTAGTACATGATCCTGCCCAGTGACGACTACAAGAGGCACCGCGTGAGGCAACAAGGATCGGAGTGAAACTGTGAGTGAGGGAAGCTAATACGGGGCTGGCTGTAAATCTATTGCTATAGTGTACTGTACGTGTGTAATTCATATGCAATACATATATACAGCGCACACCTCCACTACACTCCAGCAATAGAGTCACAATTCTCCGCTGCTAACATGAATAGGTTCAATCATGATCCATAGTACATACCATGTAGTTGTACTATGGATTATTTAACCAGTTAGTGTTAAAGAATAGTTAGTGTTAGTGAATAGGGAGTGCAGTCGGTTAGTGTTAGTTTATGGTATGTAAGGAACTGTTGCTCTTTGTCTTAATATTTAAAAAAATATGTTTTGCACCAGCTTATCTCCAAGAACTGCTTCCACCTAGGTTACAGACCTTTAGTGCAAGGTTTTTCTCTTAGGTAATACACACATGCTCTGTGCAGAACTATCCTACCCCACTGCCAACAGAATATGAGATATTGCACTCCACATGAATGGTAGCCATCACGTGTTTCAGCAGAAACATGCACCGTTCTCAGCATCTACTCTAGCATTTCTAACATTTAAGATATTTCAGTGACACTCGTTGCCACATCCATCCATAAATATAACAGTGGTAAAATATGGTACCTTTCTGCAAAGAGGCAATAAGTTCTTTAATTTCTGATTTAAAGAATTTAGAGATTCAGCGTAATTGTTTTTTTTTAAACATTGTTTTAATGAAAGAAAAGAAAAATTGTGCAAGACAAAATATATTTCAAAACTAACAATAGCATTAAACTAAATAGGATTAAAAGTGAAATATATTTGCAAAGTTCCCTGGTCTTTGGTCTCATGCACAGTAAGTTCAATCTGATATCAGAGTTACTGTCTCTCATGAATGACTTTGGCATTTTGTCATGGTTCTGATGATATTAAGAGCTTTTTGTTTACCCTCTAGAAGATGTTGCTAAGCCAATGCCCATTCATTCAAAAGAGCTGAGGGTTTGATGTAGTTGTGCTGAAGTGTTGTATTATACATTAGACAATTATTTGACCTTAATCCTGAGCACAGAAACCCAAGCACCTTTTAAATGTGTTCTTTTGGAGTGTATATGATTAAAATATGACAATTTTTGTTGCTGATTTGCAGATTTTGGAAAAATGAGGGTGACAACATGTTCAGTAGGACTTCCCCATTCCCCCACTCAGTTTTGGGTTCATCAGTCCTCATAACCATGACATTTCTGGTTCACAAACTGAGAAGATCATATCAATATCAGATAGGCGATTGGCATCAGTCCTTCACTGGCCACATATTGCACTGACCCAGGGTAAATCCTGATTCAGGTAAGTCAATCTGCACCTCTTAAGTGCCAACCACATTGCAAACCTGTGCAGGATTTGACAGCGCAATATACATGAATTAAATGAATACTATACATGTTTTTGCCTTGTTAATAACTTCATGCAAAATATGGATTAATTGTAACAAATGAAGTGACAGATTGGAATTGTCTTGCTATCACTAAATTTTATATGCAGGCACAAAATAATAAATGCAAATCCCATTCATGCATCACTTTCTGATATATACAACAGTGAAGGCTCTTGTCATGTTTCCAAGACATTTATTTAGCAGTTTATTTAGACACAAGAAAATGCCTGAACAAAGTACAAGTTATAAACATGACAGAGGTGTTAATGAAACTCATTCTCTTATGGGTGATGAAAAACTCGGTTACAGATGGGTATTCTGGACATATTAGCATCTGCTGACAATTAAGTATAGACTGATGGACCAATTGAGATGAATATTAATATATCCTGATTTTTACAATGCCATTAATGGTTGTTGTATTGAAAGGACTAAATAATGAAAACATAAAAGATTAATGTTAAATAAAAAATGTAACTTATTTAATCACTTACTATATATCTGGTCAGTCATAGCTACACACAATAAACATCTGGAAGTTAAGTGATATTTTTTGTTCTTTCTATGCTACTTTATTTACTCATATCTGGGTAAAATGAAAAAAATTACATTAGAATACACTTTTGTTTTTGCCAGAAGGACTTATGATTGAATCTGTGATGGGTTTAGAAATATGATATCAACACAATGCTATAATAAATATGGATACTGCATAAGAACAGTTAAATAAGTTTAAAAAAACTTACAAGTAAATTTTTATATACCTGAGAAATTCAAATTAAGCATATGGCAAAACAAATGGAAAGCAGAGATTACGTCTAAGAATAACTGCACTTTCACTAAACACTGAACATTTGCACTTATCCCACCAGCCTATGCCAGTACCATGGGTTACATATTTCTGTTTCTAGCAGAATGAAAACTACTAGAGGGGGCTCTATGGAGATGGGACACCTGCTCAGCAGTGAGCTGAATGTGTCTTCCAGAAGTAGAGTTTTTAGAGGTCTGAAAAGAGCCAGGAGGCTGCACGTAGTATTGCTGGAAACATGATCTTGTTTCTGTAAAGGTAACCTATCATCTTAGCAGTTTTGCAGAAGCTGCTGGCATAAGAAAAATGTATAGTGCAGTTTTTAGAGCAATCATACTTAAGGTAAAAACCTCATGTCAATATAAGTAATAGATCCATAGTCAACTTGCAATTTTTCTGTAAATAAGTGGCACCTTCTCCCTACCACCATCTTTCAAGATTCATATTAACATTTTAATATAATTGGCATTCTCACTAACTAGGGATGCACCAATACTTTTCGAGTACCAATGATGATAATTGGCTTTTTCACGAGAACTACCAGGGTTGCAGCGGTTGCAGCTGGGACCTGGCTCTGGTGCTCCACCACTGTCCTGAGATCATTAGACGATATTGTTTTAGAAAAACTGTCACATGACAATAAACAAAAATGCATTAGTACTTGTACTTGTAAGTACTTGGGCAAGTACCAGTACTTGTACTTGCAAAACTGGTATCCGTGCATCCCTTTATTTATATTTATATTCTGAAAAGAGCCAGGAGGCTGCACGTAGTATTGCTGGAAACATGATCTTGTTTCTGTAAAGGTAACCTATCATCTTAGCAGTTTTGCAGAAGCTGCTGGCATAAGAAAAATGTATAGTGCAGTTTTTAGAGCAATCATACTTAAGGTAAAAACCTCATGTCAATATAAGTAATAGATCCATAGTCAACTTGCAATTTTTCTGTAAATAAGTGGCACCTTCTCCCTACCACCATCTTTCAAGATTCATATTAACATTTTAATATAATTGGCATTCTCACTAACTAGGGATGCACCAATACTTTTCGAGTACCAATGATGATAATTGGCTTTTTCACGAGAACTACCAGGGTTGCAGCGGTTGCAGCTGGGACCTGGCTCTGGTGCTCCACCACTGTCCTGAAATCATTAGACGATATTGTTTTAGAAAAACTGTCACATGACAATAAACAAAAATGCATTAGTACTTGTACTTGTAAGTACTTGGGCAAGTACCAGTACTTGTACTTGCAAAACTGGTATCCGTGCATCCCTTTATTTATATTTATAAAAACAAAATCATACATTAAAACAGAGATGTACAAATCTCATGAGCTCCGTGTGCTCCTTACAAATGACAGCTGCCTCCTAACTTTTTAATTTTTCTCTAGTCTAGTCTTGGAGCTCGAAAAGTATCGGTACATGTACTTGTACCGAGTACTGTACTTTGTATCGGTGCATCCCCATCCCTAACCAATAGGTAAGCATTAAGTAATGGGTCAGGCTTTACTTTTATAGAAAAGTAAAAATTTGCATATACATTTACCGGCCTATATTTCCAAATCTACTGATCATGTTAATATGAATTTTTCCCTAATGGTGCCTTTTGGTTGTTTATTTTTCAGGTCTATGAATGTTTTTAAATTCACAATAATGTTTGCTCTCCTATCTAAACCTTAATAACCATCACAGCAGCTTTGCCAAAGTGATCAAACCACTTATAAATACACACATCAATAATGCACTGTGCCATATAAATCAAAACGGAAAATATTGAATATATAAAATTACTTAATGTAAAGTGACAAAGTGCAAAACATTTTAGTGTATAAGACTTTTAGGTGCTTTTAAAACATTACAATGGCAATCCCAATTACTAATCACATGAAATATAAAAGTGCCCCTCTCAGACAGATCCAAATGTCCAAAAATGTGTCAATTAATAATCATAATATTTATACATGTGTCAATATGAGACAAATCCAAATGTCCATAAAAGTGCCGATGTGAAAATCATTGTCCCAAGTGTATCAAAATGTCCCCTTCTAAGTGCTCTTTCCAGACAAAAATACACTCACCCAATAGGATGGACTATTATTATCAAATGGTCAAATAGCACTTAAACTTACTCCCTCTGCTCCAGATTTTTCCAAAATGTTATCTCTGATTTATTGTGATTAGTAATTGGAGTTGTCATCTTAATGTTTTAAAAGCACTTAAAAGTCTTATGTCTATAGGTATTAGGGGTGCACCTATACTGATACCGGTATCAGGATCAGTGGTGATACTTGGCCTTTTTTACAAGTACTCATGAAAATGCCCCAATACTAAAAACCAATACCAGCGCTTTAATTTTTTTAATTGATTCAGCTGCCTTAGGTCAGCACTTGCTGGGGACATCGCAGCAACCTTCTGGGGAACCATGTGGCGCCTGCTTACCGCTTCCGCGGCCCACACATCTTCCCTGCTGAGACCCCCTGCACCCTTCCTGAGACCCCCTGCACCCTTCCTGAGACCTTCTACACCCCTCCTAAGACCCTCTACCCAACACATCAGGCACCCTGGAGCAAAACAGCAGCACATAGTATGTAGTAAATTCATATACTTTTATTCTACATTGCTGTATAAAGTATTGCTGAGATTTGTAGTCCTCTATAACCAGTGCCATTCTGCATTAATGTATACTGTGTTGCTGGAATTTGTAGTCATCTATAGCTGACAGTATTCTGTATTGCTGTATAATATATTACTGAGATTTGTAGTCCTCTATAGCAGGTATCATTCTGCATTGCTTTATAATGTATTGCTGAGATTTGTAGTCCCTCTACAGCTTGGAGTCAGTGGCAAAACTACCAGGATTGCAGCAGTAACAGCTAGGACTGAGCCCTGCCACTCCAGCACTGTCTTGAAATCATTAGTCTGTGTTGGTTTAGAAAAACTGTCAGGTGACACATAAAAAAAGGTATTGGTAATCGGTATCAGCGAGTACTTGAGGAAAAGCATTGGTACCCATATTTGGTCTTGAAAAATGGTATCGGTGAATCCCTAGTATGTATCAATGTTTTTAGTCATTCAGGTCTAAGAATATCCAGAGGGTAATTTAAAAAAACTGGACTGAATGAATGGTGAAAAGGTGAGAATACACACCAGTTGCTTTTGACTTATTGCCACAAGATAGTTGTAAGTAACCTGATAAATGTACACTTCATGTACCTTGGTAATACTTCAGCTTTCCACAAATAATTACTTTTTTTATTAAATCAATACAGCAAACCTTCTTTAAGTCTACAGACACGGACAGTAATAATCAAAAAAGGTAATCACATTACATACTAGATGAATATTCCAACATAGATACAGTCAGTAAACATAGATATTGAATTTATGAACAGTCTGTGCATAATAATGCAATATAATATTCAGTATATGGAATAGTGCTGTCTTCACTATACGGTTAACAATATTAAAAATCACACAGGAATTCTGTTACTGTATAAAATTATGAGGCTATGTGCTGAACTGACATCTCATATCCTCCTATTACATACACACAAATATTCTCAAAATCAGGCAGTTCATACTATAATCGATAAATATTGACAATAACAAGTGTACACCAATGCATTAATGCCAACACAGGTACTGACACACTGATAAAAATGCACATCCATGGGATAGAATGACTTAGGCCCCTTTTAGATGATCAGGTCTGCCTGTCACTTTTTTAGGTAGATCTGATTGGAAGCCCAATGTTATGTCTATGAGCAGCCGAATCTAAATGGGTGTATGTCTGTTTACATCCAATTACCCCAGCTCCATCCAGGTTCAGAAAATTAAACAGAACAGAGTTCCATTTTGGTAGTTCTGATTACAATAGATTTGGGGTAATCTAATATAAATGGACACATGTCCACTTACATCCAAATCCCCATAGTCCTAACATGGGTCTGGTAAGTTCAGTTCTTTCTTGCAATGGAAGAAAAAACTGGATGGACATAAATTTCACCACGTTGACGCCCATTTTTAACTGCTCCAATCATCAGGGGATCCATGCACGGAACTCACATGTGCCCAGGTGAAAGAGGCCTTATGATGTTCACTAACCTTGAGATACTGCTAACGTCTACTCACTGGTGCAATGCCCAGGCCAATGCTAGAATTGTATGAGACCTGGGGCACCCTTGGACACAATTAAGAGAGAGGGGGCTGTGTGTTTAACCATATTGTGCTGAACAGTTGATGTGGCTTAAAAAAGCATGGCTACTCAGTAGGGTTAATTTGCTAACGACAAATAGGCTGTTCATTTCACATGGGGATTTTCCCTTAGCTTAGGAAATTAGGTGAAATTGTGCTGACTTTCATCATCCAGTCATGTGCAAGCAAAAATACAGGTTTTTTTTAATTAACTTGCATATGATTAGGTGATCGTTGCATGGTCAATTTTCACACATTCACATTGCTAAAGGAAAATACCCCTGCTAACTGAAAATTCCCTTGCAAACTGAAAGGCTTATTTGCTTTGATCAAATTACCCCATTGTATACACTGCACACATAGATACACAAATTGTGTGACCCTCATGCTTAGTTGAGGGATTTTTGCAGATGTCTGCATTAGCAATCCAGAGGTTGCCATGGACGATCACACTCCTTAGCCATATGTAGTGATAAGTCAAACATACCTGAGTTTGGCAAACTTTAGTTACGTTCAATAGCCAGTGGGATCCAGATCTTATAAATCTTTAACAGCCATATCATAGGCTAATAGGCAAAAGAATGATAACCAAAATCCAATGGGGAACCACCCTGCAGGACATGTCGTAAAGCAATTTTTTTTTAAATTCTGGCTGAGAGCAGTGCTTTTAATAATCCTTAAAGCAATATATAAAACACAATGTTGGATTCCCCTCAACATTATGCTGTGCCCTTAGGGTCTAGCATGGATTTAGAGGGGGTACCCTACAAAAAAACCTAAAAAATTGTGTGGTCCACAGAAAAATCTGTCACCAGACCCTTATACGAGCATCAGCCTGGCAGGCCAGGAAAAGGGGCGGCAAGCACGCAGCCACCCCGTTTCCTATACAAGGTCACATGGCCTCAACATGGTGGGTTGCCTTATCATTGTTCAGAGATGGAGGTCCTCCTCAATCACAATGAACGACACTTGATGACCATTGAAAGAAAAAAAAAAAGCTAACAGTAAGTGGAGCCTGATGGAGCCTGTCCCGCTGCCCATCCTGCAGATCTTGACTTACATTAAAATAAATTGCACTGATTAATAATATTCTACATCCAAGATACTGTATATCTGAATGTGTCGGCTGCTTGGTCCCCAACTGCGTTATGTGGTTTCGTCCACCAGCCACCACACCACTACTCTCCCCTGTAGTGGCATAGGGGCTGGTAATTTGAACCACAGCACTCAGAGGGGAACCAGGCACCGAGCAATCTCAAAAGTGCAAGATGTAGAAGATGTTTCAGCCAGCACAATTCTTCAAAAGAACAAAGAATGGTAGTGTGGGTGGTTTAGGCAGTGGGATGGATAAATATCAATCCTTTTTCTTTATAGGGAGCTCTTTTCACAACTTTTTTAACTAGTGGTGGGCAGAATCACTTTAATTCCAGAATTGCTTGCACAACAATTATATGTGGTATACCAATTTTCAATTATACTGAAACTATAATGAGTTGTATTGGCTTCATTTGCATCTGCTATTAGAGGTGTTTGTGTTCTGTATGGCTATATTTTCCTCTGGCTCTGTAGAGTTAAAAAAATTAATGTGCAAATGATCAGAAATATTAGTTATATTATTGACCACCAATTTCACAAGTTATCTGATGTACATTAGTGTAAAAGAAAATTTGGGTCTTGTAGGTCTATCTTATTATATCAGTAATGTTCTATGTCTAAGAAAGAAAAATCTATGCACACAATAGTTTGTTATGAACAGTGGAACATTCCCTTTCTCAAACACAATTCCCTTTGGCTGATTTCCCTTGAGTTATTATTGTTTCTAATAAAACACAGCATGCTTTGTTTGTAATAAGCCATTCATTTTGTCATGTTAGTGTAATCTGTTATTTTAAGATCAGAAAGAAAGTGGTTGCAGCAGTGACAAGATATGCAACTAATCATTCAACCAGCAATATAACACAATGAATCAATAAACTGGAGAATCATTTCACTGAATCTCGCTTAGGTGAACCAAGAGAATCAATGATTCTACATTAATTGAACAAACCACATTAAATATGATTCTATTATCAATACAATATATTCCTTGCTGTAGAGCCACTGAAAAGAAAGACATTTTTTTCTAAATAGAAATTCAATTCCATTTACTGCCCTTTTCTTTAATAAAGTAGCAAACATATATGTTTAAAGAACAAAAACTATGTGAACCTTATGGAATGTTAAAATATTGAGAGTATTAAACTGATCACTGAAAGAGTGTTCCATTTGATCTCTTGTGCCTGAACTTCCCAGATTGTCATATTATAATGCTACATGTTGCCTGAAAGAAAGTTACCATTTTGCAATTGAAAAGAAAAGGTCTGGAAAAATTAAAAGAATGCCACAACATTGCCTCTTCTCTTAATTTTGAGTATGAATTACTCCACAGTGCCTCCAACTACAGAAGCCATACATTGTATACCCTGGTCAGCCTCATTTTAAGCATGACTTGTGATTAGGGATGAGCTACTTGTTTGGGCAAACCATACCAGCAAATGTGCCATACCTTTGCTGGTATGGTTTGGGCAAGTACATGATCACTGCCCTCCAGTTCCTGGCTGCATACTTAAATGTGGTTCTGTTATGAATTTTGAAAAGGCATTTACATGTTTTCCTTTTTTTCTAAAATATATGTATTCGCAGATGCTGCAGTGCCGTCCGTCCGTTTTTTTACTACGGGCGAACGGCAAGAGGTTAAAAAAGGCGCGGGGTTCCCATCAAAATCCATACCAGGTCCTCATCCAGGCATGGAGCATGTCCAGGAAAGGGAGGACAGAAAGCATGCTGCCACCCACCCAAAAACCATACAGACCACAAGACTTAAAAATTTGGAAGGAACCTTGCAAAAGTGGGAGGGGGATTAAAAGCCCCTGGTAAGGCAACTTGCCCCCATGTTGGTGGGACAAGGGTCTCCTCCCCAAATAATCCCCCCACAGGGGAAAGAATACAGTACTCATTAACCAAAAAAAGTTAAAAGCAAATGAAAACACCTACACCATTGCAAAGTCCTTGATTAGAAAAGAAAAAAGCAAGAAATGTTCTCCAATGTAAATCCAACATCAATCACATCGGCCAGTGATGTACATCTCCATCAATCACTTGGCCTGTGGCCAAGACAACCCACCCACCAATGATGTGGACCCATGAACACGATGCCCTGTCACCCAAAGATGCTGACCCGTTGCACTCCTGTCATAAAATTACAGATCTCTGGATGGCTGCTGTATGTCAACAAAGCGGCTGGGGATGTCCGGGTGATGTCACTGCCCTAATTTAGTGACACTAAATTTAAAGAAGTTAAATGTTAAAATTGCATTCAAGTACCTTAACTATTAACAAAAATGTTGTTTATTTGTGTATCACTCAACTGTAGATCCTCAGATATAGTTACATAGTTAGGTTAAAAAAGACACAAGGCCATTGAGTTCAACATATAAAGAGAAGAAAAAAAAGAGAAGAAAACCTAAAACAGAACACTATGTCCTCACTCATTAACAGTTGTTCCAGAGGAAGGCAAAACCCCCTATAAAGCATGGTTCTATTTGCTCCAATAGTGGAACAAAATTCCATCCTGGTCCTATAAGGCAATTGAATATTCCCTGGATCAACAATCTCTGGTGTTTAATTTACTTGTAAAATGTTAATATCTAGTAATATTGTGTGCATTTAGTAATGCATCCAGATTTTTTATACAGTTAACTGAGATAGCAAGAACTAGCTCACGAGGGAGTCTATCTACATGTTTACAGCTCTAACTGTGAAGAATCCTTTCTGTATGCAAAGGTTTTTCCACCAGACGCAAAGAGTGCCCCCCTGTCCTTTGCAGTGACCTTAAAGTGAATAATTTGGCACCAAGCTCACTATATGAACCATTTATGTATTTATACATGGTGATCATATCCCCCCTTAATTGCCTCTTCTCAGGAGAAAACAAATTCAGTTCATCTAATCTTTCCTCATAGCTGAGCTCCTCCATGCCCCCTTATGAATTTTGTTGCCCTTCCCTGGACTTTCTCCACTTCTACAACATCCTTTTTGTGAACTGGTGCCCAGGTCTTACTAATGCTTTATACAGGGGGCGTCAAACGGTCTCTCTCTGGAGTCTATACCCTTTTTAATACAAGAAAGTATTTTGCTTGCTTTAGAAACTGCAGCTTGACATTGCATGCTATTGTTCAGTCTATGATCTACCAGAGCACACAGATCGTTCTCCATTATTGACTCCCCAAACATACTCCCCTAGAGTGTATGAAGCATACATGTTTTTAGTCCCAAGTGCATAACTTTACATTTATTAACATTAACAGAGCTGTTCACAAAAGGGTGAAGAGTTTGGAGAAGGGAAGCAGAAGTAAAAAATCTAGGACAACATAGCTGAACTGGAAAGTGAGCTGAATTGGAGAATTTTTCAAAATCAGATATGTTGTCCTAGATTTTTCACTTTTCCTGCCTGCTCCAAACTCTTCACCCTGTTTTTGAATAGCCCTGTAAACTTAATTTGATAAATAGATGCCCAATCAAACAGTACATTCAGGTTATAGGTTGGAGATATTCTGTGCGGACTGTATTCTACTTGTATTCTAGTCTACATAGCTTGGTGTCATCTGCAAACACAGAAATTGTACTTTTATTCCCCCAAATCTATAGCATTTGTAACTAGATTAAACAGTAAGGGACCCAACTAACAACCTCAGACCATTCAGAGTATAAATCATTAATCACCACTCTCTGAATATGGTCTTTAAACCAGTTTTCTATCCAATTACAGACTGAATGCTCTATACCTACAGACCATAACTAATACATTAGCCACTACTACACCTACTTGGAATTTTCAAAATCATTTGACATGGGGCAGGGAACCATGTCAAATGATTTTGCAAATTCCAAGTATACTACATCCAGAGCCATTTCTTTGTCTAATTTTTTGTTTTCTTCCATCTTTTGTGAATCCATGCTATTGTTTTTAATATTATTTTCAAGCAAAAATGTGTGCATTTGATCAAACTTTTCCAATATCTTCCCAACCATAGAAGTTAATCTTACAGGTCTTTACTTGGTAAAGACTTTGATGCTTTTTTAAATTTAGCAACCTCATTGGCCTTGCGTCAATCCATTGCTGCCAAGCCAGTCAGAGAGTCTCTAAAAATTAGAAACAATGCCTTCAAAATTATACAGCTCAATTCTTTGAGGATGCATAGGTGTAAGCCATCTGGTCCAGGTACTTTGTACACCATAACTTTGTCTAAGCCTTCATTCGCATGTAGGCATCAGTGTTTTTGCGCATATGAACACATGTTTTCATCCAGTGTGTTTAGCTTGTTTTTGTGCATTTTGCAAATTTTGACAAGTGTTTTTGCAGGCAGATTGAAAGACATTGCAGTCAATAGACAAACGTGCATAAAAACTCTTGTGTCGCACATTTCAGGGCGTTTCCGCTAAAGTCTATAGGCCAAAAAGCACTGTAAACTGCCAAAAAAAGCTCTTATACTTTTTCCAGCATTTGTCATTTTACAGCTTGCGACCAAACCCTTAGGTGTGAACAGGGGCCAATCAAATTAATAGGATTTCTTCTGTTGAGAGTTTTGTTGTGCTTAGCTTTGAGCATCAAAATGCCTAGATGTGAACAGGGACTAAGGGGTCTATTCACTAAGCTGCCGTAGGCAGCCGAGTGAATGACCGACCTGAAGTGAAGTGAGCCGAACACTGTTCGGCTATTCACTTCAGGCTGGTGCGGCTGATTTCAGCCGTACATCGGCTGAAATCAGCCGTACATCGGCTTGCTTCACATGGCTTTGGGTCGGCCGAACATGCTCAGCATGTTCGGCCGACCTGAAGTGCATAAGGAGTTCGACTCAGCCGAACCAACATCTGGATCGGCTGAGTCTCCAGCCGTAAGATCACGGCTGGCTCCGCCCAGCTGTCGGAAGCAGGCTGTCGGCCGGCCAATGGCTGGCCGCTCAGCCAGCTTCGGCTTTCAGCACGGCTGAGCCGAGGCCGATGCATATGCATTCGGCTCGACTGAGCTGCTCGGCCACGTTTGGGAGCTGTACGGACTATAGTGAATAGCCCGTACAGCACCCCTTCGGTTCTGGTGAACCGAAGGGGTCCTGGGGCCAAAGCAGAAGCTAGCCGAAGGATCAGCCGAAGCTAGATCCTTCGGCAGCTTCGTGAATAGACCCCTAACTGTTTCTGGACCATATCAATTGTGAGCCCATGTGGTTCATTAGAGGCTGTGGCACTGTCATCCCCATTATGGACTTGAGTTCCACCATATTCCTCAGTGTACACAGAGCTAAAAAAAGTATTTCACAGATGTGCCTTCTCTTTGTTCCCCAGTTACTAACTCTGAGTTATCTTGTAAGGGGCCTAGATACTCATACCTGATCTTTTTACTATTAATATATTTAAAGATTTTTGGAGGGTTTGTCTTACACTCTTTTGCAACCTGTCGTTCATTAAGAATCTTTGCGATCTTTATCTTCTTTTCACATATTTTGTTATATTCTTTGTAACTTTCAAATAGCAACAGTATACCTTCATTTTCATATTTTTTTAACGCCTTTTTCTTAGTCTTTATGGCTTTCTTTAACATTGGATGTGAGCCACATGGGTTTTACGTTTATCCTTTTAAACGTATTACTTACGGGAATATATTTTGCAGTATATTTGTGAACAATTGATTTGAAACATTCCTATTTCTGTTCTGTGTTTTTTTATAACAATATTCCTTCCCAGTCAAAGTTTTGAAGAGCATGTGAAAATTTGCTCTCTTGAAGACAAGTGTTTTTTTCCCCAGTATGTGCACATTGTTTTATGGTCACTGTTACACAGATGTTTTTTTACATGAACAGTTGATGGACTACAATCTCACATTTAGTTTACTTCTTTTTTTTGAGATTGTAGTCTATTACAGAAGCGAGCTTGAAGTGGTGGCTACTTTAAAAGACACACAGGGACCATGGGGAGCATAAGTAGCCACACTCCAGAAGGAAGGACAGTGTCAGCATGAATTCAGAGATGATTTGAGGCTCTACAACCGAGTGATGAACAAATAAGCTACATTTTTGTTAATAGTTAATGTCCTTGAATGCATTTTTAAAATGTAACTCCTGTGTTTAGTGTCATTTTAAGCAGCATTAAATGTCCCTCTCCCAACTGCACAGTATTTTTTTAGCACAAACCTTGCTTGCGCACTGGAAAATGCATTTTAAACACTTCTTGGATCTTCTTGGAATAAAGGGAGATCATAACATTCTTCAGTTAGGACTCAATGTTTATCCATTTTAAAGCTGAACTCTAGGCCAATAGCTAAATACACATTTAGGATACACATATGGGAGTCATTTACCTGCCAATGCACTAGACATATTTCCACCTAGTCCTGCCAGACAGCACATCCAGGTTGGTGACCTGACTTTGATAACTAAAGCAATACAGCATGGTCACCTTCCTACTCTTTGCCTAAGACTGAACAGTACAAGGGCAGCATCACACTGATGAGTTCAACTCTCTCCTCCTGTCAGCATGTTCTTTGTCAACACATGTAATTGTAGCAGTGTCTGATCGACTGATAGTGTGGTTTTTTCCTCCTCTTGTCTGAGGAGAAAAGTATCTTATATCTACATTAAATGGGGTAATTATATACTGGTGATATATATTTGGAACTGGCATTCTTATTATCTATTTTGCATGTATTATTGTTATGTATTATAAAAACGAGTATGGTATTTGAAATGCTTGAAAGCACAAAATGAAACTGGTAGACCAAAACCAGTGATGATCTTATGCATTTTTAAGAGGTCTTCTACCTTAACAGTCAGTCAATTTCCAGAAGCTAAGCTGAGTTAATCACACATATAAACATATAAATAAAATATGTTTCAGTTGCTATGTTTCTCCCTGATATAATCACAGTACAGTTTCTTCTAGCTCTCTTATGCTCTTACCAAGGCGACAGAGCAGACATGCAGGTCAATGCGTGCTCTGGTTCCTAGCAACGGCCTCTGTATTACTCAGAAAGAGAGCTTTCACAGCACAGAATCACTTGACAAGAGTTTGCAGAGCTCTCCAGAAATGGTATGGAAAGTCAGCTGAATCCAGTGAGAGTAAACTGTATCAAATTCATATTAAACGTAAATTGAGTTGGCTTTGTGAACCCCACAGTTAAATTACTTCCTAGACAATGGCATTAGTATGACAGAATCATAAAACAAAATATGTTTTTAAAATATACATACATTCAATATTTATGCAGGTAAAATGTTGTTTCATAATGTAGTGGCTTCTCGGCTTCAAACAATAAATCTTTTTAGTATTTCTTTTTCAAAGAGGTTGTTTTGCTATTTTTAAGTGAAGCATACTAGTTTAGTACATTCTTCTTGTTTACGTAATCGCAAAAGACACTTCTTAAATTATTTTAAACATTATGTAAATAAACATTTTCTATTTATTGACGGGTGCCAAAAATGCCTTTCTTCTCTCTTTTAGTCCCCACCTGAGCAGACCATTCTTGCACCTGCTAGTTTTTGAATCCTGTTGGTGCCATATGTGTGTGTTATTTCATGTCATCAACTTTAATCCCTTCTGTGTTGGCTATGCCACTTCCCCCACTATACCATCTGTCAAGATTCAGGATAAAATACAAGTTACCTCTAACAAGAAGTAAAGAATAGAAAGAAAGAATATGTAAAATGGCATATATCAATTGTTTTTTATTATAAGTCTCACAAGCACAGTTAAGTATAAAGCCACCAAAAATAAAGCATATATTTAATTCTCAATATTGTTCCTGTTACAGCTGAGTGATGCTATCAGAGACAAATGCCCCATTTTCACAATGTTCTGACCAGTTCTAAATGGTAATATGGTGTTTTGTATCTTTATACAGTGCTGATGAATGGGAATTAACAATACTTCCCTATTTTTTTTAAGTCTAGCCTACTATCAGTTTTGATTTACTCTTAAAAAAACAGGTGATTTCCTAATAATTATCTGGCATCTGACAAGTCCTGTCAAGTGCTTGTCTAATTACCTAATAGGGATGAGGTTCAGGTCTGCTGCTACAATTGGCTTTAGGTGAATCCTGCAGCTTCAACATTTGCAGTCCCAGAAAATTTTTGTGCAGATGCGCCTGGGAGAATTTTTTTAAAACAATGTATTTCCTCTATGAGTAAGCCACCTTGGAGAAACATGTGAGAGGAGTTTGCTCTTTGGTCTGGGGAGCTTGCTGTGATGTACACTTGATTTTGCATCAATAAACACCGGATTCATCGCTTGTACCTTGCAGAGTGTGGTTATTCTTTGGTTTCCATTAATGCAGTGTATAGAATTTCAACTTTGCACAGCAGGCTTTGGAGGGCCAACAATTGGGCTTTTGGACCAACCAAACTCATGACTTCCTGTGCCTGATGGACTAGACGTGCGCTCCTGAGCTCCATCCCACTGTGCTACTGAACACAACTTGTCCGAGCTTCAGCCTGCTCTGCTGTGACCGGGTGCTGCAAACTAAACCACTACTGGCCATGAACAAGTACCTTGCCCCATCGCAGACATCAGACGCTCCCTTTCTGCTAGACATGTGCGATTCGTTTCGTTACGAATCGAAATTCGTACGAATTTTCCTGAAATTCCGAATTTCGGAGCATCCGAAATCCGAATGGCAGTTTCCAAATTATATCCGAAATACGAAATTCCGTTAACGAATTTCGGATCCGAATTTCTTTGAAACAGGAACTAATATTACCCCTGTAAATGAGGTTGAACAGCATGACAAGATTTTTTTTTAATCCGAGATACGGATCCGCTGCTGCTGATGCATTACAATACACAGTTACACACACAGGCAGGAAATACGAAATTCCGTTGACGTATTTTCGTTCCGTTACGAACATTCGTTATATTAAAGTTAAAAAGCAAAGTACATTTATATTGGAGTTGATGGTAGTTTTTTTTTTTAAGTCCGAAATACGGAATTCGGAATACGGAATCCGTTAACGGAATTCGTATTTCGTTTTGGTTGACCAATCAGAGGTTCTCTTCTGCTGCTGAGAGTTGCATTACAAATACAGGCAGTAAATACGAAATTCCGTTGACGTATTTTCGTTCCATTACGAACATTCGTTATATTGAAGGTAAAAAGCAAAGTACATTTATATTGGAGTTGATGGTAGTTTTTTTTAAAGTCCGAAATACGGAATTCGGAATCCGTTAACGAAATTCGTATTTCGGATAAAAAAACAACTACCACTCCAATATTAACAAAGGTATTTTGCTTTTTAACTTCATCATAACGAATGTTCGTAAAGTTACGAAAATATAACCGCCAGTAACGAAAATTCGTATTTCGTACGAATCCGAATTGAGTTCAGTTACGAATTACGAAATACGAAATAACGGATATTCCGAAACGAAACGAAACAGAACAAATTTTTTGACGGCGCACAAGTCTACTTTCTGCTCAGATGGATAAGGGCCGTGGCTCATCCAACATGGTGGATGCAGATGAAATCAACCACAGCTACAACAAAGATTCGGAGGGTGTGTCTTCTAGATTATCACAAATTAGCCTCCATGGTAGCATCTCATCTGAATCCTCAAGAAGTGGGTCTTATAACGCCTTTCCCCTTTTCACATACAGGCAGGGAGAATGCCCAAGGATCACCAGACGGGTTAACAAGGAATCACCTTTCTCTGATTAATTTTGTTATTGCAATGCCTCCACAGGGTTAATAATTAGTTTCCTCCAGATTCTTTAAAATGACTTCACAGTAACTCCAGAATGCATGTTATGGACAAAAAAGGCACCTCATAGTGCACACCATTAATAGATAAAAACACTTTAATGATAGAATTCTACTCACATAAAAACATTAAATAACGTATATCAAAATAGTAGTAAGCAATCCACCAGATAAAATCCTTCCTAATCATAAGAGCTCCGACTCTGCCTACCAGACTCTATGCTTCCCAGCTCCACCCACTTGTTGAGGTCTAAATAGATGGTGACTGGCACTTTGAAAGGTGTTCGTGGTGGAAGATTTTGAGAAACCAGCACTGCTCTATTGATTTTGCACATAATTTGAACTCACCATTCATTCTGAACGTTTATACTGGATGAACTAGTAGTTGTCTACATTTTTAAAAAAAACTTTTTTTTTTGCATAGCAACTAGCACTTTGTTGATGAAGACATGGATTTATATTTATTGTAATATTTATCAGATACTGATTAAATAATTATTCACTTTTATATGTATATATTTATTGTATAGTGTTCTAGAGCGGCACAATTTTTCTTAACAAAATACTAACATGAATCGCTTACTGACAAGTCTTCTGCCTCACCAACTAAAAGCCCCCCTAGGAAAAAATGACCAGAATCTGTGGTGATTTCAACAATGCACCCTCCATATTGGAAGACCGTTTATAGAAAAACAGATCTTCTTTGCCACAACATAATCTGCAAGACAAACACTTTAGCTCTATGATCCAAGCCTTTGGTCTAACCAACATCTGGAGGTATTTTCACCCATTGGATAGAGAATATGCCCACTTTTCACATGCCCATAAATCCTTGTCCCGCATCGACTTGTTTTTCTCCTCACCTAACTTACTCTTGAAGATCCAATCGGTGAACATGGAAGATTTACTCATTTCAGATCATTCTCCCATAATGGCAACTATCCATGGCCTGGACTTACCTAGTCATCCTACCATTCAGAGATTCCTGACATACCTACTCACAGATGATACTTTCCAAAGCAACCTTAAAAACTGGCGGCATGAACATGTAACCGATAATATAGAACATGCCAACAGCCATATCTTGTCCTGGGAAGCAGCAAAGGCTGTACTCCATGCCAAAACACTAGCAAAACACTACTTCCCAAAAAAGATTGACCAAAATAGATATTTAGAAGCATATATGGCAGCCAGGAAAGCCTATATAGAATATAAGAAAAATCCCACACCCCAATTTAGAACGCAATGGCTTCAAGCCAAACAAACCTGCGGCCATTGAATCCATCAGTACAATCTTTAGATTAGATCTCACAAAAAGGTGAATCTTTTTAAATTTGGTAACAATTCTGGGAAACTCCTGGCTAACTTGGTTCATAGGAAATCATCTGTCTCTCATATACTTTATCTAGCAGATGACCAGGGTGGAATTCACTTAGATCCCAATACCATATATCATCTGTTTAGCACCATTTATCAATCTATCTACAAAGCAGACCCTGGTGACACAAGGGCTGGTGTGTCTTTTCTAGACTCTTTGTCTCTGCGCTCTTTAACTAATTGATGATTTGGTCCTTTTGAATGCCGACATCACCATTCAAGAGCTACAAAGTGCCATTAAGGCTTCCCCATGATCCAAAGCACCAGGCCCTGATCGATTAACTACTGGATTCTACAAACTATTATCAGAAGATGTCACCCCTAACCTTCAATCATTTTCAACCACACACTACGTAATAAACAATACCCCCCACCTTTAATGAGGCTTACATTAGATTGTTACCTAAAAAAGGGAAAGACCCGCTATTAGCAAGATCCTATAGCCCAATTGCTTTACTAAATTAAGACACAAAATTACTCCCTAAAATTCTAGCTGATAGACTGGCTGCCATACTGCTGAACATTATCTCACCCAATCAAGTTGGTTTAATTGCTGGCTGATCTGCAGTCATGAATATCAGAAAGATCATATCTGCACTGGAGGGATTAAGAATGTTCAGATCATCTTTCTGTCCTTTGGCGCTTTTAACCTTGAATGCAGAAAATGCCATCGACAATGTAAATTGGGATTGGCTAATCCAGGTAATGACATGCATGGGATTCTCTGGTACCTTTTTACATTTTATCTACACTATGTATTCTTCTTCTATAGCCCTGATTTTTACCTCCATTGTCCTCATCCTTTTCCTTGTGCAAAGGAACCCACCAGGGTTGCCCTTTTTCCCCCCTATTATTCACTTTGGTTATTAAATCCTTATCTCGCTTACTAGCTTCTTTCATATTATTTATAGGATTTCAGTTAGGCCCCTTCGACATTAAATTTGGCTTATTCGCAGATGATATAATTTTATCCCTCTCTTACCCACCAACTCAACTACCCAAAATTCTACAACAAATGCCTTTCTTCCACACATTTTCAGGGCTAAAAATACATTTAGACAAATGTTACTACCCGTGTCCAACTGCTCCAAAATAGACACCTCCACTTGGTCTAAAAATTATAAAATGTAAATAAAACATTGATCTATCCCATACCTGGGGATGCAAATCCCTCGCACAGCTACAAACCTTTATCCTTTAAACTACACCCCAGTCATACAAATTACATACATGGCAAGACTTACGACTCTCTCTATTAGGGAGATGTCATCTGATTTGAATGATCGGTTTTGCACGTCTCAAATTTTAAACAGAGCTTTCTCTAAATTTAGTTGGAAAGGTAAAAAACCCAGAATAGCCCTACACAAACTTCAACAACCCACACGACACCTTGGTGTGAACTTACCTGACATCAGATTGTATAATCTGGCCAGCATCTTTTCCGTGACTGGATCCTTTTTCACCAACACTCCCTTACAAAAATACATATCTCACCCATGGTCTTTACCTGGTATTCTCTATACTCCCTTGCATCTATTCCCCCCAACATCAAACACAATATACTCTTGAGAGACACCATCCTTACATGCAGGGAAGTTAATAAACCTTTAGTTTAGGTGCTGGATCTAAAGAATTTAATATGTGAAACTTGAAGGGTATTCGTACCCTTCAGTACCTATTGACACTTGAACATTGACACCTCAATGGAAACCTCAATGGTTCTCTGGGGAAATTGGATGTTTTTTGACATTTCCACTCACTATTATGGCCATTTGTAGTATCCTATGTGACATCCCTGTCATTAGCTTGAAGCTCCCTTACATTATATCTCGCACTAACCCAAACATAGTGTGCCATGTCACTTTATATAATAAGTCTATCTACTTTTGTTACATGGTTTCATTATTATGATTTTGTTCCTTTTGGTTGAAGGTATTCCTCTGTAATGTTTTCACTTTTTCGTTAATATTTCATATGCATTCACTCACCTATTCACCTATTCAACTTTACCTATACTTGAAATGTGAAAAAAAATGCTGCTCTTCTGATTATACTGTTTACTTTTATATTCTCATTATTAAATTTATATGCAAAACAAACAAACAAGCCCCTTACTGCAAAAGGCAGAGCAGCAGTGTCAATTAATTAGAAGATGTTGTAGGGAAAGCATAGGGAAAGCAGACAAAGTGAACATGGGGAGAGATGAGGGGTAGTTAGGAAATTATACCTTACTTTGGTTTCTAGCTTCTTAGTCAACCAACCCCTTTACTATATTTTGTTTTCGTATTAGTGGGGACTTTTTGTTTTTCAATTCATTTTGTTGTTGATTTGAGGTCAGTAATTACTTTTCTTTTACAAAAAGTAAATAAATATTAAGAGACCAAAGATAAAACATACAAAAAATTAGGTGAAAGGCAAATGTAGTAGTAGTAGTAGAACATCCGGCAGTAAAGGGAGGGTTGACATAGGAACCGGTATACACCTTAAAACAGTCATCAAGTTGGAAATACATTAGAGATAGGAGGACGTAGACTGCCTGGGGTATTGCATTGAAATATTCAACCCACGCATAATATGGAAGGCAATCAAACACAATTCCTAAAGGGAATGAAAGGGGAAACTTACAGGAAAAAGAAAAAGCCATTAAAAAAACAGAGTAAAGAGAAAAGGAAAAAATAAAGTAGGAAACCAAAGAGGTAAGAACGGGGTAAAAAGAATAAAGAAAAGAAGAAAAATAAGGGTCACTGGGGGTAGTTTTGCACTCAGGAGTCTATGAAAATAAATAGTCAATAAGGTGTGATCAAAATGGCAGTTCTTTTGGGCATGAAAAGAACTGCAATATTGCAGTGCAACTGCATTTGCTCTTTGGTCTGGGGGCAGTGTTACTGCAGTACATCTAAAATACTAGCAAGATACAACTGCAATACAACTATAGTACAGGTAAAGTATTTCTAAAATATAACAAATAGAATTGCAGTATTACTGCAGTACAGCTGCAGTGTTACTGCAGTACATCTAAAATACTAGCAAGATACAACTGCAATACAACTATAGTACAGGTAAAGTATTTCTAAAATATAACAAATAGAATTGCAGTATTACTGCAATACTACTGAAGTATTACTGCAGTACATCTAATAGATCTATTCACTAAAGGATGAAGGGTTTGGAGAAGGCAGAAGAAGTAAACAATCTAGGCCAAAATAGCTGATTTGGGGGAAAAACTGCTCACTTTCCAGGTAGCTGTGTTGTCCTAGATTGTTCACTTCTGCCTTCTCCAAATTCTTCACCCTTTTGTGAATAACCCTGGTAATGTTGCATATCCATGGTCCATAGCTTTTACTTTCTGTAGAGTAGTACTGTAACCTCAGCACTGGCTACATGTTGCACAATACAGCATAACTGCAGTACAATGTGCAGTACTAGTGCAGTAGGCACAAAGTGCCGTATTGTATCACTGAACTACAGCTGTACTGTATCTATACTTCATTATATTGCAAACATTTTACTGCAGATGTACTTTTTTGTACTGCAGTTTTACTGCTGTTAAACTTTAATATACTGCAGTTGTATTGTTTTTATACTTCATTATATTGCAAACCTAAAGTTGTTCATAATTTTACTGCTGTTTTACATCATTGTACTGCAGTTCTACTGCAGTTGTACTTCAATGTACTGCAGTTACACTACAGTTATTTTTGTAAGGGGGACCCATGGTAGAGGGAATAAAGGGAGAGGGTAGCAGTCCAACAGATCCAGTAAAGCCCATAAAGACGTATCCTTGGCATCATGAAGATGAGCTGAAGGTGCAATTTGGCCACTAAGTTAAATTCATAAAGGTTTAGGAACCCCCACGGTTCGGGGTAAAAATCATCTGTCTGTTGATGCGTGGCCTTGACTTGCCCCAGATAAAATGAAACACTTTACTCTGATGGAGCCAAAGAATATGTGTCAAGATGGCTACTGGAAGAATTCAAAACAGGTACAATCGTTTTGGGAGGTAACTCATCTTCACTTCATGTATGCTCCCAAACCATGAAATGGGAAAATGTTGCCATAATTCAAGAAGGGAAGAAAGTTGATGGAAAAGAGGAGGGAAGTTAGCTTCATACAATCCATTTATTGTGGAGTCAGGAGAATACCAAGGTAGGGCAGGGTGTCTGACCACTGAAGAAACCTGCAGAGATGCCAACTTTGGCAAAGGCAAAGAAACAGACATAGCTGTCTGTTTACATTGATTGACCCAAAAGGCCTGAGAGGGCAGCAAAGTTATCCAATAGTGCAAACAGATTTGACAGGGAAGTATGAGATGATGTAAGAGAAAGTAAGACATCATCTGTGAACATGGAAAGTTTATGTTCATGTCCAGCAAGCTCCAGACCCTTTATATCTACAAATTAAGAAATGGAATTGGTCATAGTGGACAGCCTTGCTGAGTTCCTCTGTGAATAGGAAACAAGAAATACTCAAAGTCATAATACTTCAACCTAGCTTGAGGAAAACTGTATAAGACCAATATTTAAGACATAAAGAGTGCCCCAAAGCCAAAATGCTGTAGCACTTGTATTAGGTAAGGCCAAGACAAAGTATCAAATGCCTTAGAGATTTCTAAAGACAGCAACAGAAGCTCTCAAGAATGGAGATGAGCTTGATGTATTAGGTGAATCACTTTACGTACAGAGTCACGCACCAGCCATTTATGTATGAAGCTCAACTGATCCTTCTTAATCAAGGAGGTAAGAACAGGTTTCAACCAGTTGGCCAATATTTTCATTAAAAGCTTCATAGCCACACTAAGTAACCATATGGGATGTGATGGTAATTTGACCAGCTATGGGGCCTTTATTTGGTTTTGGAACCATTCACAGTCAACATAATAGAGGAAAAAGAACCTCCACTTTTAACATGATTAAAAAGATGAACTAGTCAAGGAAGCAAGATATCCAAAAATGTCTTATTGAAGAGGGCCGATAAACTATCAGCTCTTGGTTGTTTGCCCAAGTGAAGATTTTTTGGGAGGGAGAAAGACTGGGAAGAGTAAGATGATTGAGAATCTTGTCAGTCACCTCTTGACCCAAGTATGGAGAATTGGAATACATGTGAACAGATGGTGGTGAAATTCTTGCAGGATCAACTTTGGATTGCTTGTGCGAACATTTCAACGGGTCAGTAAAGTAATGGGGCTATATCAAGAAGCAAAGATTTGCAGGAAAGTGGCCAACACATTGTACGGCTTATTGCCTTTAGTGTAGAATTTCTGTTGTGTCCAATGCAGGGATCTTTCAGCTTGGTCAGTTAGGCAAAGATCAAGCTCTGAACAAAGTTGAGTAAGAAGGCATTTATTTACTCAGGAGGGAGATTTATTAAAAGCAAAAGAGGGTTTCCTAAGTTCTAATTCTATTGTTTGTATGTCTCAAAGGCATTTTTTTAAAGCTATCCGTATGATATGCCCACAAAAAAAATTGCAAGCTTCCCACAACATATTTATTGATATAACTGAGCCTTTATTGAGTTGAAAGTATTCAAAATATCTAGCTAGAAGCTCAGAAACCACTTGTCTAATAGAAACTAAAGATTCATTTAAAGTCCAAGAAGAAAATGAGGGACATTGCAGAATAGCTTGACAGATAATGAGTAAAGGGTCATGATCATACAAGGGTACAGATAGAATAGAGGTTGACTAAACCAAGGCATAAATGTGAGAATTATGGGGATGTTAGTAAAACATAAAATCCTTGGTCAAAGGATGGTGCTCACGCCAGATATCCATAAGGTCATGTCATACAAGAGAGTTATTAAAGAGCTTTTTAGCATGTGCATGTGTATGCATAGTTTCAAGTAGCTAAACACTTTCACCCATTTATGGGGGGAGTTCATGCCTTGGACATACAAAGAAAAGCCAATTAAATGACATCATATACAGAAGTCTTAGAGTAAGGCCATCATAAAAGTCACAGACACCAAATCCTATTATACATACATTATATTTAAAGGTTTATCGCAACAAGAATGGTTAACTTCCTTTGGATTTTTAATGTGCCTACCATAACGCACATAAAATGTATTCTAACATATATTGTAAAATATCCAAATGGCATATTTTGATACAGAACAATATCTAATATAGTCCACATAGGTTGCACAATGATCTGCACCTACTCCCTAGTTTAGTTAGAGATGTCAAAGTATCAAATCTCTTAATCACCAAACCAGGAACATCATAGATGTAACAATGGAGCAAAAGTGAAGACCCCCGGCAACACAAGGGGAAAAAAATGAAAAAATAGATAAAGTAAAAAAAAAGGGAGAGAGAAAAAAAGTATACAAACAGAAAGAGAAGAAAGATGCATGAGAAGAGCAGAGTAAGAAAGACGTGTATGCATGCATGGACAGTGCAACAAGGTTCTGGTATGTAACACATGGTGCAGCAATCCAGAAAGTGGGGGAGCAATGAACCACCTGGGCACAAGGAGGAGTAGAAGAAAGGAAGGAAAGATAAGGATAAAAAAGGAGAAAGGGAAAAGTCCAAGGAGACTATTACAGGAATAAAGAGAAATAAAGAGAGGGGAAGAAAGAGGGAAATTTAGCAAAATAGAACAGAGAAAAAGCAAAAGTCAACATATATTCCAATATCAAAAGAAAAAATGACCGGCAATGAAGAGTAAGGAAGTCAAAAACACCATGAACATTACAGGATGCAGGCAGTTCTCAGCACACGGGACAGGCAATCATAGCATTTGAGAAATACAAGAACATAAACTTCAATACTATAAAAGCATACAATCTAAAACATTCCAAAGAATAATAAGATTATTATAAAACAATGAAATAAGCATTCAAGGAGCAAGTGTAGTGTCAGAACTGATTACATAGCCATAATGTTCAATATTCAGAAGCCATTCCGGGGGGTGCTGGGAAGGGTATGAAGCAAATACTACCAGATATGTGTATATATTTTGATGTAGAGATGTGAAACAGTACATTCCATTTGGGTTAGTCAGGGATTATCATCACTAAAAAACTACAACATGTTATTACAAACTATTCCTGTTCCCAAGGGGGAAACTGGAAAAATTACCAATGGAGTATGGGAGAAAGCTCAGACGAACCCAAATTGAAGGTACAGCAATAAATTGCTCATTTAATAGCAGAACAAATTCAAGAAACAAAAAAAGTTAATAAAAGTTCCAGTCAATGAGAACTGTTCCTGCTGTGGACATGGCAAAGTTAAAATTAACAGGCATAATAACTGCAAATATGGAAATATGGTACTTTGAAGCCAACTTCTAAAAACCACTTTTGGAGCTCAGAAGGTAATAAAGCTTGTAGTTGCCTATGTTCATAGGTAAAAAACAGCTTGAATTGAAAGATTGTAGGATCAGCTGAAATGGGCGTAGGCTCCGGTGTTTGATGATCGCAGATGGCACTAGATATGTGAAAAGTTAAACAGCATCTTTTTAAGACAATAGATCCTGTTTCTCCTGTGCCACCCACAGCAGATGTTCTTTAGCGCAATAGAAGTTGAATTTGGTGATCAAATCTCTTGCTTTTTGTTCACAGCACACCACATTTTTTAAAAGGAAAGAAAAACTAAGGGGTCGATTCACGAAGCTGCCGAGGGCAGCCGAGTGAATGACCGATCTGAAGTGAAGTGAGCCGAACACTGTTCGGCTATTCACTTCAGGCTGGTACGGCTAATTTCAGCCGTACATCGGCTGAAATCAGCCGTACATCGGCTTGCTTCGTGTGGCTTCGGGTCGGCCGAACATGCTCAGCATGTTCGGCCGACCCGAAGTGCAGAAGGAGTTCGACTCAGCCGATCCAACATCTGTCTCTGCTGATGGACCTGATGGGGAACTGCAGCAGAGGGCGGGCACAATGCTAGTTTACTATTGGCTATTGCAAATTGAAATAGCCAATAGTAATGTCCCAATGCTTTTCAATGGGAAAATTTCTTTTTTTTTCTATTCTGACGACGCTCGTGTCAGAATAAAGAAAAAAAAGGACACAGCAGTGTTTCTCTCCTTGGCGGCCAGGAGCAGGAGACTCCCGGGGCGCCAGGGAAATTTAGCTGTTTGGAGATCAGTGTCCCTGGTTAGCAGGCAACCAGGGACGCTGATCTCACTGCAAATGGCCAGAGCCAGCCGTAAGATCACGGCTGGCTCCGCCCAGCTGTCAGAAGCAGGCTGGCCAATGGCCGGCTGCTCGGCCAGCTCCGGCTTTCAGCGCGGCTCAGCCAAGTCGATGCATATGCGTTCGGCTCGGCTGAGCCTCTCGGCCATGATCGGGAGCTGTACAGGCTATTGTGAATAGCCCGTACAGCACCCCTTCGGTTCTACTGAACCGAAGGGGTCCTGGGGCCGAAGCTAGCTGAAGGATCAGCCGAAGCTACGGCCAGATCCTTTGGCAGCTTCGTGAATAGACCCCTAAGTGCAAGAACAGTGTACACCTGACCCACCTCACATTATATTACTCACATTCAACAAATTCCCCCTATTCCCTTATATATAAGTGAGGTATACACCAGTTAGGCCTATTATATCTAATTGAAACTGTCCTGCTACTGCCTATTTTTGCACTGTTGCATCCTCTGTAGTTTCCTAATTCTTGTAGCAAAACCCCAGACTATCCTTTGTTTCTAATAAATTTGGGCCTAGCCTTGTTCAATAAAATTGTCCTGCTGCTGGACAGTTTTACACTACTGTATCTTCTGAGGTCCCTTAATTCCTGTAGTAAAACATCCACCTCTTTAAAACACCCTCCTTTTTTCTAGTAAATTTGGGCCTAATATACCTAGTAAAAACTGTCCTGCTACCGGAAAATGTTACTTTGCCTTATCTTATGCAGTATCTTAAAGTCCAATTCTAGGCACAAGACAAAAAAAACTGACAGTAAGGACACCCACACTGCAAAGGTTAACTACTCATTAAGTTTAGGAGTTCAGGGGTAAAGAGTAACACTTACCTTACTCCTCACTCAAGCAGGCTCCCTCCATTTGTGGACTGCTCCACAAATCGACTCATCACTAAGGCATTTCATGCCTCAGTCACACACTCACCTTCTCCACAAACAATGCAGAGCTAAAAACCCTGCATTGTATGTTATGATGCAGAGGGACTGCCTGCAACCTGAAGTGTCCAGGAGAAGTGGGGAGTTCTGGAGCCTGCCAGAACAGGGTTCAAAGTGAGTAATATCTCTGCTTCTTGTACCCCTAGACCTAATAAGCATTAAACACTTGCAGTGCAAGGGGGGCCCACTGCAAGGTGTTTTTTTTTATTGTGCCCAGATTTGGGCTTTAATTCTTATAGTATAGCCCCAGTCAGTGCTTTTTGGTCTCTATTTAATTTGGGCCTAGTCTTGCTATTTAATATCCTCCTACTTCTGGCTGATTTCACACTTTTGTATCATCTGCAGTCTCTTAATTTTGGATTAATAAGAACCAGAACAGCCAGCTACAAGAACCAGGATAGCTACCTAAAAATTACTTTTTTAAATGAAATGAATAAGATTGGGATTATGCTGCTGTATGTAAGTCAAACTAATTGTAAAAGAAAAAATCAATTCCACAGCCAAATACTGTATGTGCTGAGTATGCCAGCGTACCCTGCCACTGCCACTATCCATAAAAATTGTACTGCTTTGTATACCAAATAAAAATTTAGGGAATCCCCTAAGCATTTTATTTAAATGTATTGATGATTCTCTATGACTAATCCAGGATTGGGTGAGACGTGTCAGAGGGGGCGGACCTCGGGCAGGACTCAGTGATGAACTTTCAGTAAACTGTGGCCGGAGTTTTCCTTTACTATATTGTATTTAAATGATTTTGTGTTTTCAGTGTTGCTCTTGAAGGCACATGTAAAGACCCTATCCCCTCTGTACAGAATTTTTTGTAAATTTTTTTGTGCATTGGTACATGTCACACATGACAGTGTGTGATATAGTTTAACAGCAAGATTCTCCACCACAGACTTCAATGGAATTTGCTTCTAAGTTCAGGGTTGCTAAATTTCAACCAAGATTCACCAAGCCCTCTACAAACAGAATCTGGGCATATTTGCCTATCACTTTTAGCTAATTTACTGAGCATTATAAATGTGAAAAAAGAATGACTTCAACCACCTACATCAGTATCCATGGAAGCATATAATATTAAACAATTTCTATGTTTTAATATTACTATATTTCTCACTGAAGTGGGAAGAACTTCGTATTTTACACTGAATCCCAAGAATATTACTATTTGCTATTCATGATAAGCGATGGATGCTAATGATGTTTGACTAGCCTGAGTTGATTTGCTTTCTAATGGAGACTGAGAATGCTGGAGAGAGTGCTCACAATTCAGGGGGTATGACCTGTGAATAACTGTGTGGTGGATAAAATAGCAGGGTTTATGGACTTTCACCTAAAAGATAATAATGTGCATTTTGGAACGGATATTTTGACTGAATATAGCGCACATATTAGGCTCCTGAGGGGAATACCAGATTTATAGGTGTTCACAATCACATCAAACAACTCTCTCTTACTTGCTTGTTGCCTGAACTGCCTGGTAAAAAGAAGTCTATATGGAAGTGAATGATGACCTGTTATTAATGATTTGAGAATATTCACAAGCAGTAACCTTTCCTTTGGTGTACAGAACAGTAACACTAACAAGAAGTTGTGCTGACCTGAATGAAGGAATGTAATGAATATATATGTGCACAGGGAATGGTGTTTATGGTTTAGGAATAATATACTGGCAACAGCACATTTTTTTTCAGCTGCATAAACAAGTGCTGATTGGATATTGCTATATATGAATTCTTACATCCTGTATCCATGCTGGGAACCTGCAGGAGGTCTATAAAAATGATTTTAGTGTATGTATATTTTTTTATTAATAATTTTCCCTTTTTTATAGTTATTTGTACTTTGTGAACATGCACCAAAGAGATGATCCCCATCTTAGTGGCATTTTATGTTTGAGCTTTATAACATAGGGATTGAAATTCCTAATGGTAAAAATGATGAATAAACATTGATGTGGACATTAGCCCAGATATGCCCATCCCAAGGATGATTATGTCCAATGATTACAAATTATACACAGAGACAAGGCTTTAAATAAATTGGTCCATATTAACATGTATATAAAAACACTCTAAAAGGTGTTTTGGATCTGAAAAATAATAACTACATTAAACTACAAATATAGTGGGGTTTTTTGTAACTAAGCCAAAGAAAAAAATAAGAAAATGTTCCAGTGTCCACAATTTCCACTTGCTATGGTCTTAAGAAATTCCGTACAATTAATACAATGTCTTGTGTAGTTTAGTGTTTAACCTTGATTTTTCTTAAATAGTTTCCAAAAATGCTTGAAATTAGGGGCAATTTAATGCAGAGTCATTGTGATGAATCCCTGTTTTTTTGATTGCTGGCAATTTTTTTTCACACCAGCAACTGAAATATTTATGTCCACTATTTAGAAATAGTTTTTATAGCTACAGAATGCAAAAATAAACTTATTTTACAAATTGATAATTCTGTGTGCTGAATATTTATTCTTACAAAAAAAGTAATTTTGTTAGTATGATTGTTGATTTTCTGGGATACATACACTGTCAGGATTATAAAATATTAGTGTGCAAAAGACATTGATGATAAACAATACACAAAAACCAATCAGAAATAATCTTTGACTAAATTGACTACAGCTATCTGAAACATAATAGGTGGCAAGGCACTACAGCTTGAGTCAGCATTGCTATTTGCACTGCCCTCTTGAATAAGCCAAGCCATTTTCCTAACCCTCCCTGCACACGTCCCATACCTAACTTAATAATTAATATATGCAATCTATTCATCTGCACATTCAGGTGCTAGGTAAGGTTCATGTATGTCTTTTGAGGGCCTGAAACATGTAAAAGCACAGATTCTGCATGCCCTAATTTATTAAAGCAGTCTTCCTGCTATCCAGTGTTGAAGTGATCCATTCTCATGATTCCTTTTAAAAACATACAGCATACATACCCTAATTCCCAGAGTATTCCATACTATCAAGTAAAAAGGACTGTTCTTCTTTCAGTAAGCATTAAAGTGTGACCCCAGGTGATGCTGAAGTTGGTGGTGAATCCATGACTGCTTGCGCTCAGAGAGATGGGACAACAGGGGACATCATCTGACCAGTAAATAAGGCAGCGATCACTGTAGCCGACCAGGGGCAACATTAGAGCATGGAGAAAGTGAATAGTGCATTTAGAGCATTGCATTTAAACACAAGGGGGGAAATGCTTCAATTCGTTAAAAAAACAGCTGGAGTTTGACTTTAACATTCTTAAACTATTAATTTCTTGAACATGGAAACAGTAATTAGAGTTCAGATTGCCTGAAGATGTAAACACTAAAAAGGGTAATTAGAGTTCAGTTACAGTACATGAAACTGCAGAGTGAAGAGTATGGCTGATGGTCCCATTCATATCTGCACATTTTAAGTGAGTTGCAGTTACAATGCATCATTAAAGTCCCGTTTGCTCAGTAAGGAACCTTTCCAATCCCCTGACAAACAAGTACTGAAAAAATAGTACAAATTATATAACAAACAACATTGTTCCTAATGCCTTTATTAACATACTAATTGTCCATTAAACAAGCAAGCATGACTACTAAGCATTTAAAAAATCTTGTAACTATCTATGTAGTCTTTAAGAGTTCATACACGCAATGTAGAACAAGTTGAGATATTTGTAGAATCTGTCTTTTGCTGGCTATGACAGATGTGTTTGTTAAATATTTCTATTTCATTTAAGAAAATAACTTTTAAACAAAAAAATGTTCTGCTTGCTGCATCTTTGAGGTTTCAAGCAAAACAAGCATTACATAAAGTTCAATGCACTCCACCAGACCTAATACAGGCAGATGTGAACAGGAACTAAGAGTGATAAATAGATAGGCAGAAGAATCAAAAAGAAAAGTAGGCAAAGGGGCTGACTTACTATTGCTAGTGCAAAGTTTCCAGTGGCATGCTACTTAGTGAAAGCTAAAATGGAAGTTTTCTGACATTTATGAAAGTGTCTAGGCTGTCGCTAATTTGACAGAGTGGTTTGGTGTAATAACATCTAATTTAAGGCAGTGGTTCAGGGTTTCCCTGAGGCACCAGCTATGTAGTGGGGAACCATGTTATGAAATAGATTTTGCATGGGAACCCAATACTTTTCAAGCAGAAGATTGATAGCTGTGCAATATTGCATAAGGTTGCATATATATTAAAAATGCATATTAGAGCAAAGCTAGATCATAATACATGTTTCACGTACCTGAATGCAAAGACAGGGCTCTGTGAAAGGGAGATGGGATAGCAGCCACATATTTGGGTAAATGCTGCTCAGTGGTCTTCTGCTAGATTTCTTAGCCCCCTATGTGATAACAATAAAGTTAAGTGTAAAAATAAAAATAAAAAAAGTTTAAAGTCGCACATGAAAAAGAATAAAAAAACACGAATTTCTTAAAGTCCCCACCCATACATACACGCGTGCAAACATGTGTTGGGTGCGCATACGTGCGAAAACAATGATTGCGCCCATTATGTCGCACATGTTACATATCGCTGCAAACATTGCAGTGAGAGCAATAATTTTAGGGCTATCAATCACTGATAACACTAAACTGATGAGCGGTAAAAGCTTTTAAAGGGTCACCTTTGGTCAATTTTGGGTATGGTAGTGCGCACAATTTTAAAGCTTGTCATGTTTGGTGTCTATTTACCCGACGTGACCCCGCCTTTTATAATTTACCAAAAAATTGGGTAAGAATAAATGTATTATAACATAATGTAAAAAGAAACTTATTTTTTCAAAATTTTCAGTAATTTTTCCTCAATATAGTAAAAAATAAAAAACCCAGTGGTGATTAAATACCACCAAAAGTAGGGATGCACAGATACTTTTTGAGTACCAGTGCAGATACTCGGCATTTTCATGAGAACTACCAGGGTTGCAGTGGTTGCAGCTGGGACCTGGCTCTGGCGCTCCACCACTGTCCTGAAATCATTAGTCTGTATTGTTTTAGAAAAACTGTCACATGACACTAAACAAAAATGTATCAGTACTCGCACCTGTAAGTACTCGGCAAGTATCAGTACTCGCAAAACTGGTATCTGTAGATCCCTTTATTTATATTAATAAAAACAAAATCATACATTAAAACAGAGATGTACAAATCCCGGGAGCTCTGTGTGCTCCTTACAAATGACAGCGGCCTCCTAACTTATGAATTTTTCTCTAGTGTAGTCTTGGAGCTCAAAAGTATCGGTACATGTACTGGTACTTGTACCGAGTACTGTACTTGGTATCTGTGCAACCCTAACCAAAAGCAAGCTCTATATGTCTCTAAAAAATGGTATACAATTCCTTTCAGTACAGCGTTGCATGACAGAATAAATGCTGCAGCTCTAAATACTGAAAAACTGTCCTGGCCAGGAAAGGGGCATAAACACCTGGTCAGCAAGTGGTTAGTGAACCAATACATTCATGAATGTATGTGTTTGCTTTCTTGTTTTTTTATTTGTTTGTTTAATGTGCTCCACATTGAATTAGTGAGTACTAAGTATTAGTGGACTGTTATACTGTATATATGAAATTTAAGCTATTTTTTCATTAGCGTGCACAAAACCAGCTTTTGTCATTATATGTTTTACAGACTTTCGGGACACTGCTATTACATTCTTTTTATTACCAAATTCACCAAACCTAATTGAGTAAAACTACTATTTGAACAAGTAAATATTTAAATATTAATCTATAACTCTTCATATATTGGATGTAGGTAGCTTGAGGTTTATATGCAGCAAGGTGTCTGTGTAAATTGATGTAAATACTGTTTCATTTTAATGTGTACTAAGACCTAATTGTACGATATCTTAAAAGTAATTAATGTCCACTTATTCAGCTGTGGCCGAGTTTCTCAATGTGCTTCAGTGACATAGATTGATAAAGTAAATCCCATAATGTGTTTTGTAGAAGTTTGTCTTCAAATGTTATGGCAATTATCATGACGTGGTTAAAATGATTGATGACTGTGCCATGAAGTGATTATCATAAGGCCCTAATTTATTTTGGTGAAAATATTCATGATGATGTTCTGCTCATGCAATATACTTGTTTCATCTTTGTAAGGCTGAAATAATGCTGCTTGTAAATTACAGTAATTGTGTGGAAGCTATGATAAAGGAATGCATTGTGTCCGTATTTAATCTATGCAGAGAAAATATAAAAATATAAAGACATTTATATATGGACCAAAAACTGTAAAAGATCATAAAGTAGAACTAATAGTGTTAATATATTATGGAGAATTGAGTTTTACATATACATTAAGCAACTACTGTAAAAGTCTCTTGAAGAATAATATGGAAATATAACTTCTAGTTCAGAAATAGTTATATTATGCAGATGGATTACATTGGTAAAGTTCATGTGACTGTGATCATAGAACAAAAGGGTCTGTATGTGGTATTGATTGCTAGCATTCATATGCATCTGCAATCTGGGGTGGGATACATTCTTGCTCACATCCTCTCAAATATAATTGGAAGAGGCAAGTAAACCAAATGTGGAAAATGTTAAGCTTGAAATAGGAATCTAGGATTATTTGAACATTTTTTTTAAATAGGTTTATTTCTTTATTAAACACAAACAGAATATCATCATTTCTCTGAGTTTAGTTCTGTATGATGCATACAAATGTACATCAAGGTACACAGATATTTTCATGATGTATGTTTATTGGTGCAAAAAAAATTCTATTAAATGTGACCCTGTCTCAAAAAAATGCAGCCTGTAAAATAAAAGTTCTAATACTCTTCTGCCCTGCCAATTTTGCTTCTTATCTTTGACTTTTACAGAGCTACACCAGCTACACATTTTGACATCTGACAGTTCCAGCTGTGTTGAATGCCTGCATTCCCTGTTGCACACTGTGGTTCCATCTGCTGGCTAGTTCATCACTACAGCTCTGCAGACACACAGTAATTACATAAGGCCGGCAGGTGGAACCATAGCGCACAGCAGGGGGGCGCATTTGCATCTGACACACCTAAAAGTATTGGATGCTGTTCTTCTATTGGTGTAGCTCTGCATGAGAACAAAGACTGGTGTTACCAGGACTGGTAAGTAGTATGGCTCTACTTGTACAGGTTGCTATTTATAAATATTTGGTGACAGAGTCACTTTACTTAAAGTGACACTAAATTCAGAAGTTAAATCTTAAAAATGAATTAATTAGCCTTAACTATTAACACAAATGTATCTTATTTGTGCAACATAGAGCTTCCCAGCACTCAGAGCTGCATTTTATTGAGAAAAAATAAATAAAAAAAGAGCATTAAAGTGACAAGGAGTTAAATCTTAAAAATGTATTCAAGTACCTTAACTATTAATACAAATTTAAGTTATTTGTGTATCACTCGGCTGTAGATCCTCAAATCATCTCTGAATTCCTGCTGACACTGTCCTTCCTTCTGGAGGTCTCCAAGCTCGCTCCTATGGTGGAGTAAAACCTCAATGCAAATTAGTGAAGTAAATGTGAGATTGTAGTCCATAATGAGAGCGAGCTTGGAGCTGTGGCTACTTTACAACACACACAGGGACCATGGGGAACAAAAGTAGCCACCCTCCAGAAGGAAGGACAGTGTCAGCACCAATTTAGAGATGATTTGGGGATTTGCGGTCAAGTGATATAAAAATAAGATACATTTTTGTTAATAGTTAAGGTACTTGAATGCATTTTTAAGATTTAACTCCTGAGTTTAGTGTCACTTTAAGTTACTTTGGACCAATGAAAAAAAAAATCATATTTTTGAGGACTGTCAAATGTTTGTCACATTTCAGTAAAGAGTTAGAAAAAGAAGAAACATTTCTGTGCATAAACACACATTGTCCTCTTATTACACTTTTTTTTACAATGGCATTTTCTCCTTTGTACAATTTTAAACAAATGTAAACCCTAGCATAACAAATCTTAGTTTGCTAAAGCACTGTGTATCACCTGACATTCTTTTTTTGATGTTTGTTTTTCAACCTTTGTTGCAACTTAGTGCTGCTTAACTCCTACAGCCTCTTTGCCACCACTTTCTGTCTATATGCACCCATTCCACAGATGGCTGCATGGAATGTCTCAGAGCAGGTTTCCTGACATGACTACAGTGGACCATTACTGCCTAATGTGTGTTGAAACACCCACTTATAGCCTATATTGGAAGTTTGTATGCCCGGATAGCATCTTAGAAGCACAATTGGGTGAAAGGGACCATATAACCAGAAGTTCATGAACAAAGACCTTCATGGCAGATTACCAGCTATTTTTATTTAATCCATGTATGAAAATATATCATCCCACCTACATATGCTGAACTTTGCTGGCACAAGCAGTACCACCAGCAGTGGTGAAATATGGTAATGGGGTAAAACCATACAAGTGCATGGTTTTCTATTAGAGTATTGCATTTGGTTGTTTGGACTTCAGTTTATCAATCAACATAAACAACAACAAAACAGGGGTCTAATATTTATGAGAATGATGTGGAAGAAAGCAGCTTCTCAAATTAACATGCTTGTTTTTCCTGGGGAAGTATTATCACACAATTTGAAAGCGCATTAATTTTCAGCACCAAAAAATTTCATGAGGAAATCTTTACTGCCCATACATATTTGACACATACTCCTATACCGCAACTCATATGCCTTCACTGGTATATATACTATAATTCTATCATGCTGAACATTTAATGCACCAAAACAAATTTATGCCATAACTAATCTATGACTATAATTTTATGACATGCAATACACCAAATTACTCATGCTGAAAAGTCTGTACTGACTGCAAGATGAATGACTCCTATGCATTACTATGTATAAAACTATAATCTTTGAACAGCTAATTGCATAGGCTCAATGTTTTCCAAAGTAAATTAGCCTCAACATGTTTTTTTTGTTTTTTTTATCTTTGTTTTGGGTGCATAAATTGACAATATCAAGAAGTAAGTGATGCATATATTTTTCACATTTAAAGGGAAGAAAATGGGATGTGCCATAAATTTACTAAAAAAATTACAGCTGAAGAGATGTAGTTGTACTTGATGTGATTAAATATATTTTACATAATTAAAGAGTCTCATAAGTACAATTTTTTCTTCTGATAGTTAAAGTACATAATTTACACATACAGTAAAATTTCACCAGCCAGATTAAAGTGGAAAATGGCATGATTAAAAATCAGACTAAAGTGGAACAGTTTTTAAGGAAAATTAAATTGTCCCATCAATGGCATTACAAGATTTTGTATCATTACTGCAATTGAACAAATTTGTGAAGGTGAGGCAAACTTATATAGCTGATATGTAATTTCTTTTAAGAATATATCACAACTGCATTCTTTTAACATCACATTATTCTAAATAATATTATATAAAAACAGGAAAACCATAACCATTTAATTAAATATATAGGTGCAACTTTATTTCTGAACCCCTAATGAATGATTTTTCTGTAACATTATTTGTACTTGGGTATTTCAAAGATGATATACAGGAATGTCCATCACCTACACATGGTCATGTATTGACAGATAAAGCCTTAGCATTGGAACCTGGGTCTGAATATGTGCCATCGTCTCCACTCGGTGACAAAGCAAGGACAAACATAACTCAGTACATTTCTAAATGTTTAATTCAGAACAGTCACTTTGTTGTGTCTATGAACAGTCTGCTGCTTAGCCATTTTAGCTCTTGCACCCCTTATGGACCGGCACAATTTTTACATTACTGCCATTGCCCTATTGATTTGGCAATAACTTTGTCATTACTTAAGATAACAAAGTAATACAAACATACAAACATACAAACAAGACAAAAAAGTAACAAAACAAAAATACACTTTTTTTCTACTGTGATCAGCATTAGTTACAAAAATTGTGTTACTTTAGATATAAAGTATGAATGTAATTCTATCATTTGCTTTATTTAACATGACACTAAAATTATGATTCTGGTAAAAAGCACTGCAAGTTATTTACAAAATTGCAAATAACCTTTTTATTTCAATGCAATGCTAAATTAAGTAGCAAAAATCAATACAAATGAAATTTGTTGTAATATTAATGGTTAGAAAAACAACAACAAAAATCAGCAGGAAATGATAGTTAAGGGAAGAATTGGAAAAACGGGGTTAATTAGGGCAATTAGGAAAAAACTAAGAGGTTAATAGGGGTTAAATAAGAGCAAACGTTTTTTAATTTCTTTTTTTATTTTTACATTGTTTTAACTAACATTATATGTAGATTGGAGCTCTTCCCTTTTGATCTGCAGATGAATGAAATGTTAGAGAGATACATAGTAACAATGTTACTTTGTATCTCTCTATTTCGGGTCTGAACATTGTTTATAAACAGGGAAATCCTGAAATAGTAAGTGTGAAAATGGCTTAATGTAGCATTATGTGTAAAAAAAAAAGTGTCTAAACCTTCATCAATTGCCTTGAAACTTTGTGCAACCAAAATGTTCAACTTTTCAAACGTATCTTGGAAGTTTCATAAATTTGGGTTTCCCACAAGGCAAATGAGTAACATTAAGCTTGTTTTTTGGGGAGCTTAATGTGGCTTAATATACAAAAAATAACTTAGATGTTAACCAATTTCCCCCAAACCTCACAAAATACAGACCTCTATCTGTCTAAGCAAACATATTCTGAAAATGTCAGGTTGTTTGGTAAAATGTACTAAACGTTATTCACAATTAACAATGTTTTTACAAACCTAAAACATTTAATGTGAACTGCTTAATGTAAAGATAGCTTACTGTACCATAATGCATATAAACCTAATTCACTTGCCCTGAAACTTTGCACAACCTAAGTTTTCAACTTTCCAAATCTATCCTGGAAGTTTCATGGATTTTGATTTCCCACAAGGCAAATGAGTAACATTAAGCTTATTTTTTGGGGAGCTTAATGTGGCTTAACATACAAAAAAACTTAGATGTTAACCAATTTCCCCAAACTTCACACAATATAAGACTCTATCTATGCAAACAAATTCTAAAAAAATCAGGTCATTTGGTAAAACATTACAAAAGTTATACCCATTTAGCTATTTTGTTACAATCCTAAAAAAGTTAATGTGAACATCTTAATGTAAAAGGAGCTTAAAGTGCCATATTGTGCCTAAACATTAACCAATTGCCTTCAAACATTGTAAATGAAAGACATTAAACTAATTTTTTCAGGGTCTGAAAGTGGCTTAATGTGGAAAAATACATTCAAACGTGAATCTATTGCCTCCAACCTTCCTTTCTATATATGAAATGCATTCATTATTAATTTTAAAACCCTTTTTTAGCTTTCACCTAAAAAATATGCTGATACTTGTAACAAACAAAAGTACCTTCATACATATACAATATTATATTATATATTATGTCATATTTTAAAAATATAGTGAATAACGTTTGCTATATTTTACCAAACAACCTGACATTTTCAGGATATATTTGAATAAATAGAGTCTTGTATTGTGTAAAGTTTGTGGGATATTGGTTAACAACTAAGTTTTTTTTTGTACTTTAAGCCACATTAATCTTCCAAAAAAGCAGCTTACTGTCCCTCATTTGCCCTGGAAACATCCAGGATGTGTTTAGTAGTTGAAAACTTGGGTGGTGCAAAGTTTCAAGGCAATTGATAAGGTTTAAGCACTGTTTTACACATTAAGCTGCAGTAAACATTCTTACATTAAATATTTCATGATGTCACTTATGAACTTAGTGTCAATCAATTGTGACACTTAAAAACACGTAGAAGCCCATCACACTCCTGACCGGTGAAAGAACCCAGAAAATTTGGGTGGGTGCTAAAATGACAGCGGATGCCTCTGCAAAATTAATCCAGGTAAAGAGAAGTCACTAGCACTCCAGCGTAAATACAAGTCAATATTTATTGACTACAAAGTGTCACATAATCACAGGTGTTGTTTCAGAACCGCATGGTTCCTTCCTCAAACTTAGTGCTAGTGACTTCTCTTAACCTGAAATAAATTTTGACAGACGCAGCTATTCCAGCTGCCTCTTTTACTCAGCAACTACTGGCAAGTGTGAGAGGGGAATGGCTGCAGGGTGGAAGGACAAGGCATACTGGTACACTGGGCGTGTGTTGTACGTCCAGTGTCCACAACTATATAAAGTGTATCTAAAGTGCTTTTGTTTTATTATTCATAGGGCAAAGTATATGGTACTTAGTTACTTGGGTTAAAACATTTTAAAACTGTAATCAGGTGTTCAGTAGTAATAGCTGTCAAACTGTTACCATATAAGAATTTTTATTTGCAATTGTAAATAATATTCAATGAATGCAAAGTAAATGTAATATTTATGGATACAAAATGAAAATGTTTGTCAAACTTTGTAACGTTTCTGCTTAGAGTTGATTTTGAAAAATGTTATCAGTCCAAAATTTATTTTCACAAAGAGCAATTAAAATGTAAAAGATATTTGCTACTAATTAAAGAGCAAACAATCAGAAAATAATTAGCAAATATCCTTAATATTATACAGGTCTGATATACAGTATGTCCTTGTTTGCTCACTTACAAATGTCAAAACTACTTCCACAGCCACAGGGCTGCTAAGAACCCAGGAGAGAAGGGGGGTCTGGTCAGGACCATGAGGGGTGAGCTGCCCATAGAGTCCTTCCCTACCCGCTACTCCATTACTTGTGTGCAGAGAGGATGCCATTGTTTGCCCCGTCATTTCTCCCTGTCAGTGGGAAATAAGTAGTGTAGGGATTGTGTAGTGATCTGCTCCCGATGTCTGCCTGGTAGTTCCAGCTCTAACATCAGAGCAATCAGGTACTGTAGCCTGCAGGAGAGAGTTTACAGAGTCTATCAGAAGTACCAGTTGCCTATGTTGATGGGGACAGTGAGGGGCCCAGTGGGAGTTGTGCACAATGCATACCTTCACTGAATCTGAGGGGGGGGGGGTTGTATAATCATTAACACTGCTCTCACCAATGAAGGAAGGGGGGCTCTGTCCTTCATCTGGGTGCTCCAACCTTGCAAACTTTGTGAGCCATTTGGTAGTGGTGTACTTATATAGAAGTTCAGGCAAGGTTAGCTGGTCACAAAAAGTGCTTTTGTGGGTCTGGATTTATGGTAGACTGACAAGATGGATGAAGATTCTAGGGCTCTCTCAGCAGGGCACACACAGAAGCAGCCAGTCATGTTCACAATTAGGCATCCCAAGTAATCACTGAATTTTAATTTTAATATTAAAAGAGTTTTTGTTCCTTCTCTGTTGAATGTTCCCAAAAGTCCTACCATCTATTACCAGCTTTTACTACTAAATTGTAGTATGTTCAACTGTTTCCCTTTTACAGCTCAGATCACAATTCTATCAGAAAGAACAATGCCAGTTTATAGGATTATCAGGCATAATGTAAAAGAAAACAGTGCTTTAAAAATGTAATTTGCTCCTCCCCCAGGACAGTTAGCCTTTATCCCACCTGCGCTTATTATGCTTAAATAATATATGCTTATATCATTAAGGAGATAATTGTTCAGAGATCATTGATCTATACCAAAAGACACACATTTTGCCAAATAAGAGGTCAAAGAGAGTCAATTCCAGCATTTGGATGTCATGGTCATTTAATGGGCTGTACAATTGCTTTGTCAGTAATGCAGCATTCACACATATTGTATGTGTAGCCTGATTCAATGTAGGACAAATAAGGGTAAAAAGAGAAAGCTATAATCCATGCATTATTTTGCATAATGATACATATTTTTCAAGTATATGACGTGTTATTTTCCTCTCCCATTGGATGTCCAGGATAAAAAGAACAGTTGTTTTGGCAAATAACAATCATTAGGTTTAGTGATTTGTGCCTATTGTTTATTGATACTCTTCCACAGCAGTTCAATAATACACATAAGTAAACATTTTATAACAGTCAACTATGATTGTGTTACATATATACTGTACCTTTCATATGCATCAGTATAAAACATACTGAATAGGAAATTATATGATGACAGGAAGAAGAATCTAAATTCCATAGCTGAAAAATCACAGCTCCTATACAGCAGCACTAAAGCTAATAACAGGTGCACACTGGCTGAGCCCATCTTGCTCCAGCATCAGCAGTTACTACAGAAAAAAAGTCCAGTTGCACATTGCAAACTTTGCTAAAAAAATGTATTGTAGCACACAGGTTCACATCGTCCCACCGTAAATCCCCCTCACTGTGTCATGTGTCCCTCAACACTGGACTGAAGCCCAGTGTTGGATGAAACATGTCAGAGTTAGGAGGATGCACAGTGGGACGATGTGTGCTACAACACATTTTTCCACAAAGCTTTTTTTTCTGTGAGGAAGGAGAATCTGATTTGTAGAAAATCCACCATTCCAGGGAATTATGATTCATTAATTTTATAAAAGTTTGTTGAGCGGACTAATCTTCCTGCATATTAAGGGATTTTTTTTTTTAATCTACCAGTTCATCTCCATTTTACGGTTAGGAGTCCTGCAACAGGGGACTTTTGTCCTGTAGTTGTATACATTGCTAGGTAGACTGTTGTCCAACCATTAAGGTAAGATAAAACCAGTGGAGCCAGTATAATGAAAGGTTTGTGCCACAATATCATACAGCAGGTGAACTCTTACTCACAACCTTGAGGGCCAGTGCACACCTAGGCGATCTGTGACCGCGTGGCAATCGTGCACGATACCGAGCGGGTTGCAGCACAGTCATGGAGTCGTCCATCACAGACGATCATGCTGTGGCTGTCATCACTTTCTAATAGCACCCCAGTCATGCCAGGCAGAGTGCGCGGTTTCCCACCGCGATTCCACCCATGCATCCGAACACGAAAAACAGCCATGCAAAGAAAGGTACATGTACCTTTTTTCTTTGATTGCCGCGTGGATGTAACCCCATTGAAATCATTGGGGCTGCTCGGCAGTCGCGGTCTGCAATTGTGCAGCACTGCACTATACCGGATCGCTCAGGTATGCACTGGGCCTTAAACTGTGTAAAATGGAACCACCCTGTTGCTACTTGAGGGTTTTTATTACATTGGCTATCTCATTTTACCTTTAAGCATTTGCTTACCAATGCTCCATGCAGTAATCACAGCCAGATCCTGTATGTGCATAAAATAATTCACACAACAAATAGTAATGACTTCTTTTGATCTCTTCCTGTATTTCTGATTTTATATGTGTTCATCTACATCTGCCAAACAAATAAGTGGTGATTGAAGTTACCATATATCATGGAAATGAAACTGCCTACTTGAATAAAGAAAAAAAAATCAATGATTCAAAATAATTAGATGCAGTCACATTTTTTTGCACACATTGTACATCAAACGCTGTATCATAAACTGCACTCCTTACTACTGGAATGTTGCTGTATTCATGAGCCATGGATTTTCATTCAAAGACCTATTTTCCTTGTCTTCATTTATTTCTACATTTTTACTATTCTCTGATCACAGGACAGCTCAACATCAAAAGTTCAACCCTTTAGACATATACCATCTTATATTTTCTTATGGTATTTGAGAAGTGATAAATTATAGAAGGAAATGTGTCCTTCATGGACCTATTCAGCTGATTGCTTAGCGTGGTCTCCATTACATTAAACCTTAGTCGTCACTGTCAGCTAATATACTCTTGGCATTTTCCTACTATTTCTATACTCTTTTGTTCTTTCTTCTGTAATTGGAAAAAAAATCTTCCAAAATGAATGCAATCATAATGTGATGTGATGAATTATGCAAGGATGAATGAATTCCCAGGTTTGCTTGGCTCAGCCTTGCAAGATATGGATTAATCTAAAAGGATTTTTCCTGTTCAAGCATCAGCTTTATAACTACATTACATTAAATGTGAGAAGAATGACAAACAGTGTACCTAAGGTGAGAAGATATGTAAATCAAATAATCTCTAGCAGATACAAGTGCATTCTAGCATTGTTACACCCAGCTTGTTAGTTTATTTATGTAGGATACATAACTGAAATACAGCTGAATGGATCCAGGCTCAGTCATGTCTGGGAAAAAATTAACGTTTCAAACTCAATGGTAGAACAGCTAACATAATCTTTTTTTCTTAAAAAGAAAAATATTCAGCATCATTTTAAATGTTAATAATATCATAAACCATTTGCTTTAGATGAGTGCTAGAAGTTGGATATTTTTGAGAAAAATAAGCAATATGTATGAATATAAACATTTATTAAAAGCCAACAACACTATGTACATAAATGAGACTATTAAACGAGTTGCAAGTAGCATGTTATCAGTAGTGATAAGAGAACAGAGCAAAGTTTAGTTCACCAGTCATTCACAAAAACCCAGCGGAAAACCTACAAATCCCAAACATAGTACTTGAACCCCACTAAAGTCTGTTGGAGCCATATTTTGTTTTTTTGTGGCCTTTTTTAAGGACCAATTTGCAAGGGGGATATATACCAATGCAAAAACTAAGTAAAAATTACCATTCAGCAGGAAACAGGTAATTGAATGGGCTTAAATGGCAACATTAAAAAAATACAATTCCTATAAATACCATGCTTATGGGATGCTCTAAACTTGCATGTGAAGTTGCGTACCTGTATGATATACAAAAATTACAGACTAAAGGAAAAAAAGGAAATTAAAAAAATTGTACCAAAAAGGAAAAGGGCCTGTATGAATTTTCAGGGGTACCCCACTGAGTCAAGAAAAGAAAAAAAAGCATCCCCCTAAATGTATACCAGAGCCTTATCCAAGCATGCAACCTGGCTGGCCAGGAAAGGGGGAGCAAAAAGCATGCAGCTCCCTCCTAAACCATACCAGGAAACATGCCCTCAACGTTAGTAGGGTACCTTGCAGAGGGGAGGCAAAACCTTACCCCCCTTCCCCGCAAGTTATCTTGTCCCGATGTTGATAGATACAAGGGCATCATCCCCACATCACTGTCCAAGTGGACAAGTAAAGTTCCTTTTTAAACATTACCCCTTGTTACTCACTTGCAAAAAGTAAAATAGTAAATATACACACAGATACTGTGAAAAAGTCCTTTATAAAAAAATAAACATTTCCCCCTATGTAAACCTAACATCAATCACATTGTCCAGAGATGTAGAACCAACATCATTTATGATAAACAATGCCTTGATGAACCACCAACAGGATAACCCATGACATTACAACGTTTCTTTCCTGGGGAACTGGGCTACATCATTGACAAAATATGATCATGACCATATTTGGTCAATTATGTCACCCTGGATCCCTGTTAGCGATCAGCTTGTTTACAATATTACGAAAGCTGACAGTAATTTCATAGATGCATTCATTTCTTCCAATTACAACAGCCAGAGTTTCAGACAAGTTGACTGGGTAAATTTTGGCCATTTAAAATGCCAGTTCAGTAAACTGCAAACAAGATGAGTTTGGGTCAAACTCATTAAATCAGTAGCCAAAGCCCATTTCTACTTGTCAGCAGTATATAGCAATGTTAAACCATATTAGGTGGTAACAATCATATATACACTCAGCTTGTCAGTTGAAAAGCACATACAAATTTAAACTACAAGGTATTTATACTTCAAATCATATTTATATTATTTATTTTCACGAAGCCAAGCCTTTATTTTTAAGCCCCATATGACATATCATCATAGCATTTCTGCTATATTTAGATGATGCTAAGGCACTCATACATGTCTAGATCACATGGTCTTTAACTGCAAAGTGTTTGCTCTCCATCTCAAGTTCTTGTGCATGCACTGTGACTTCTATTTTTCTGTAATCTCTTCAAGAAAACCTGTACTGAGACAATATGAATGCTGTAATTTAGACCTCTGCCTTTGAAAATGCTAGTTGCTAGGTTGTCATGAAAATCCAATGGCTTCAATACATTCTGATGTAATAAATGTAATAATCTGGAACAAGCAGACATCACTTATTAATCTAAATGCTTATTCTAGATCAGTGTTTCAAACTACTGAAGCCAGAGACAGACAGGCAACTAGTATTTCTAGAATGAGGTCAGCAATAGTTTAACATGTTGGCAATTATTATAGGGACTTATATTAATTATATAATTTTATAAGT
>NW_017307937.1:194470-194689 GCF_000935625.1 Nanorana parkeri | reverse complement strand
ATATATATATCACTGATCAACCAATATTGAGTAGGTCCTCCTTTTCTCATCAAAACACCCCTGATCCATCGAGGCATGGACTCCGCTAAAGTGGCTGGACAACGCAGTTCCAGATGATAGGACCAGTGGTCCAAGCCCCACTTGGTCCAAATACTTTGCATTGCACCTTTGCAACCCCTCCTAATATAGTCTAGTTAAACTTTCCTGCCCTCGGTTGCC
>NW_017307937.1:133582-193447 GCF_000935625.1 Nanorana parkeri | reverse complement strand
TTCTCATCAAAACACCCCTGATCCATCGAGGCATGGACTCCGCTAAAGTGGCTGGACAACGCAGTTCCAGATGATAGGACCAGTGGTCCAAGCCCCACTTGGTCCAAATACTTTGCATTGCACCTTTGCAACCCCTCCTAATATAGTCTAGTTAAACTTTCCTGCCCTCGGTTGCCCCTGAGTGGCAAATTTACACCTGTCATTTTCTTTTTTTCTTCATTTGATTCATAATTTATTCTTTATTTCCATGTGTATTTTTTCATTGTAATGTTTTCGGAATGTTTGGCATTGAAGCTAAACACATCTACAATTCCTCTGGTTTGCCAGCATAATTTCTCTCCTCACAGGCACTTTAACTTTTTTTATATCAATATACCCAATATACTATTTTGGGGAATTGCTAAAATATAAGACCTACCCCGAAAATAAGACCTAGTTGTGACCATTCCCAGGGCCGTTGGTGGCATAAGGGGGCCGTTGGTGGCATAAGGGGGAACTTGACGAGCCGCAGGAGAGGCAGAAGAGAATCAGCAGTGCCAATGAAGCCAGCGCTAGAGGAAGCAGAGCCGCATAAGCCAATGCTTCCTCTATAGCGCCGGCTCCTGTCACACCAAATGCACTCCGCCTGTGAGGAATGCTAATGAAAGTGCGCTCCACTCATTCTGGCCAGAGATTGGTTACCAAATTGCTCTTGGAAAGGTAAGGCACCCCTGATTGCCCTGATCACGCTATACTTAATTTTGCCATTTTGGATTATTTGATTTGGATATGGATTTTTTTTTGAGCCCCAAAAAATATAAAACAGTGTCTTATTTTTGGGTCTATATCTATGGAGAAGAGCAGGCAGCATCAGAACTTAAATATACAATTCATGGTCATAGGCTGTCCACCCTTTTCCAAATAATAGTGACAGGTAAGTTTAAAAGGAAAGGTAGAGGTGTTGTCACTTAAAGGTTATAAGTGGTGAGCCTTGCTAATAGGACCTTCACCTCCCCCTCTCTTCCCTTCTCCACCTCCATTCCCTTCCTCCTCCTACCCCTCATCCTCTTCGTCCTCCACCTCACCCTCCTTCTCGCTGTGCAACTCCTTCACCTCTTCCACCTTGTCTTATATGATTATGAAATTAAGAGAAGCCCCTGGGTTTTTTTTTTCCACCTCACCAGTGACTCATCATGCAGAAGGTAGGGAATTGGCTTACAAAGCCTTTCTCTTCTTACTCCTCCAAGATGCTTAGCAGCCATTTGTCTTCAAGTGCTTCTATGGGACCATTTTCCGCCTACTTTTCTGCTGATCCCACCATAGCCCCACAAACTGGAGGAATTATTTGAGCACAATGAGGATGAGGAAGATAGTACCATGACCAAAGAGGGAGAGGAGGGTTTAGTTAAACAGCAGTCAGGGGACATCATGAAGGAAAGCAGCAAAAAGCAGCAAAAGGCAGCAATGTTCCTGCAGCACAAGCTTACTGTAAAGTGGGCTTTAGTGATGAGAAGCAGGTGGATGATGAGGTGGCAGACTGTCAATGGGTGCCACAGAAAGACAGCCAATCTAATGTCTGACAACTACACTAACCCGATGACTGCTATTCTTCTGGGCATAAAGTACATTGGTTTCCAGAAGGTTCATGCTTCAGGCCAGAAGAGTTTGTGGCCATTTTAAGCATTCATACCGAGCAAGAGTTCACCTGTCAGAAATGCAGTGCCAACCTCAGCTGCCTGCCAAGAGCCTCATCTGTGACACCACCACATGCTGGAATTCAACGTTGGCCATGCTGCAGAGGCTACTCTCTGTTTACACTTTCTCTGCTTCTCCTCCCCTTCCTCCGTTACCACATCCTCCTGCTCCCTCTACTCTTCCCCTTCTTCCTTCATCTCTTCCTTCGTCTAGAACAATACATAAACAAATCTCTATAATAAATATGTGCTTAAATAATGCATGCAATCAAACAAGTGTTCACAATGAATCTTCTTGTAAATAATAGTCCTCTGGAAAGTTCAATCATATATTCCGTGTTCAAATATACACAAATGTGGATAAGAAGTGCTCAATATTTGTCCCAAGTGCATCACACTATTTATCCTTCCACTGTGAAGGTTATTTGTATAAAGTCCATACGTCAACTCCAATTATCACCCAGGTGCTCCCCCTCTCAGTGGGCCATTCACCTTATAAATAGACCTGAACAGGTCTAGAATCGCTTTAATGGGTCTCCAATCGATCTTATTCAAAGGCCATCTCTCCACAATCGTTGCACAGAAAATGACGTCAGCGAGTCATCACGACCATATCCAATAAAAATATAAAAACAGCCCATAGTGTAAAACTGCAAAATTAAAAAACCTCCTTTATTTAAAAAACTACTCACATGAGGAAAGTAGACTTAAAACTTTAAAAACAAATGTATGCTCGACAACTCTTTCTCCGTGTCACCGCGTTCTCTGGGCACAAAGACAGATCAAACAGGAGCTGTGCTGCCGATCATGCAATCTCCAATCCACGTCTGGGAGACTCCGCCCTATGCGTTACATCACAATTTACTTCATCTGGGGCTAGGAGTCGCAGACACACTCAGAGGATTATAAAGCCGACAGTCTCCACGGCAACTGGGGATGCTTCCTCTCATCAGGTGCAAACACAGGATGAAACACCTCTGCTCCACCCCTCAGTGCAGATCCAGCTTAATGCTGATCAATGTATAGTCTACCCGGTGATGTTGTGGGACTGCCGTTCACAACATCAAATAAATGAATCCGCTGCGGATACAATAATATAGTTCTACTACTAGCATTTGAATGATGTGCTGTAAATAAAATTCCAGAATCCACACCGAATTGGTATACTAATCAATATGAAAGCAGATATATATCCACACATCTCTCTAATAATATGAATCTTATACCCTCCAATACAAAAGCTAAAATGTTTAAACATCAAGGAGCAGCATCCATTGTAAGTTATTTAATTACCATTTAAATTGCTTAAAAACCTTTTGAATTTAATATCACTTTAAGAACTGCAAACAGCCCATTCCTCTAGTTCATAGCACAGGCAGGTTCCACATTAACAGTTTTCCACCCACTATTACTAATATTTTACGTTAACCAATATGTACATTTTACTTCATTTTCTGCTTTTTATTTTTTTATTATTTCGTTTTTTTCTCATTAAACCATCCCTGCCCTAATCAAAAAAACACGGGCAGGGATAGCAAGGCTGTAACTCATTTGGTAAGGTTTACATTTACTTTACCTGACCTGCCAGTACCTACAAGCCCCTACAGCAATTTCTCCCTATGCACTTTTATTCTAGCCTTTAATATTAAGGGGGCTGGCTTTTCCAAAAGCACTCGTATTGGCTCATCTAAGCCAGCTGACTTAAGTTCATAGCTAGGTGGTGAATTATGGTTACTATGGTGAATTCCCTCATTATTTCAGAGGGTATGTGAATCTTAAACATTCCTATTCACCATTGACTGAAAAGTGAATATGTGGCAAATGTGCAGGAAATATCACATTTATATTTATTTATAACTATTTTCTGCCTGTGCATGTGACTGTTAGGGCTCATTCACAAAGACGCACACATTTATACATCTGTGCAAGTGGCCATGTTTATGCACAGAGGGCGGCACAAGTGTTCCATTTAGTCTGTCTGCATCCAGAGCTGTGCACCCATCTCTGTAAAGATGTAAACCCTGGCATGTGCATGAAAATCTGTGCAGCCGCTCCCTGTCATTGATATTAACAGGTGGATGCACAGAACACCTGTAACTTCCTGGGCATATAAACACAGCCCCCTGCTCAGATGTATGGCTCTGTGCACCTGTATGAATGATCCCTTAAGCTTGATAAAGCTGTCTTATTTTTATTAGAAAGTGTGTTTTTAAATTAATTTACTAGATGTGATTTTTATGTGGGCAATTGTTATGATTAATTTTCTGAACTGGAATGATTATATTTTGATGAAGTTATTAACACCAAGAGATTGCTAGAAGTTTAGGTGGAAGAGGTTGAGGAAATAAATTACTCTGTACCATTTTCCTATACAATGTTATTAACTGCTTTCTGTGGGTATAAAATGAAAAATGTTCTTCCTTGTGCATGCAACAGGAAAGCTGCAAGTGTATCATCCAATATACACCTTTCCTTCCATTAAGTAATATTAGCTGGAAGATATTTTAATTATTTTTTAATTGTACACTGTTTGGTAAACAGTGGATGGGTAATCTGAAACACTGCCCGCAGAGCCACTAAACCCTCTGGTATCAATACATTTTATGTCAAAGCAAAATAACAGAAATGTAGTATATCTTTGAAATGCATGCCCATTTCCATGTGTGTTTTCTTTAAAGACTGCAATTACTGAAAAATACTTGCTGATCTGCCAAAAATGCACTCAACAATTAAATTCCTATGGTGTACTGATACTGAAAAACCCCAGTTGTTTTTTGCTAAACTACTCAATCGTTTCCACTGTCTTCATCTCTAAAGCATTGGCATAATTGACTTGTAAGCCTGAAATAAAAACTAGAATGGCTAAATAGACTAAGGGGTCTATTCACGAAGCAGCCGTAGGATCTAGCCGTAGCTTCAGCCGATCCTTCGGCTAGCTTCAGCCCCAGGACCCCTTTGGTTCAGCGGAACCGAAGGGCTGCTGTACGGGCTATTCACTATAGCCTGTACAGCTCCCGAACTTGGCCGAGTGGCTCCGTGGAGCCAGGCATATGGAAAAGGCATATGCCTCGGCTCGGCTGAGCCATGCTGAAAGCCGAAGCTTGCTGAGCGGCTGGCCATTGGCCGGGTGACAGCCTGCTTCTGACAGCTGGGCGGAGCCAGTCGTGATCTTACGGCTGGCTCCGGCCACTTGCAGAGAGATCAGCGTCCCTGATTTCCAACTGATCTACAGACAGCCTAACTCTCCCAGGCGCTCCGGGAGTCTACCCCTCCCGGCCGCCAAGGAGAGAAACACTGCTTTTTCTTTTTTTTGTATTCTGACACAGAGCCGTGTCAGAATAGAAAAAAAAAGAAATGTTTTGGCCATAGGAATGCATTGCTAGATTCCTATTGGCTATTTCAATTTGCAATAGCCAATAGCAAACTAGCATTGCACCCGCCCACTGCTGCAGTTCTCCACTACTGATTGACAGCAGCAGAGGGCATGTACAATAGCTAGTTTGCTATTGGCTATTGCAAATTTAAATAGCCAATAGGAATCTAGCAATGCATTTCTATGGCCAAAAATGATGTGTTTTTTTTCTATTCTGACATGGCTCTGTGTTAGAATAAAGAAAAAAAAAAGAAAAAGCAGTGTTTCTCTCCTTGGCGGCCGGGAGGGGTAGACTCCCGGAGCGCCTGGGAGAGTTAGGCTGTCTGTAGATCAGTTTTCTTCTTTTTTTTTACGGCAGCAGAACCGCCGGCCAATAGAAAACTGTTGGGCAGAGCTAGCTGTCATTGCTAGCTCCGCACAATCATTTTCTATGTATTTTTTCTACTTTTTAAACTATTTTTCTGTTCTGTTCGGTACCACAGAGGGACCGAGCAGAACAGCTGAGCCAGAAGTCACTTGGCGGGATTCGGCTATTCACTCACTGCTGTTCTATAAGAATAGACCGAACAGCAGCGATGTTGGATCGACTGCACTTTGGGTCGGCCGAGCATGTTCAGCCGACCCAAAGCCACCCGATGTATGGCTGATTTTGCTTTAGGTCGGTCATTCACTCGGCTGCCTATGGCAGCTTAGTGAATAGACCCCTATTATAACACAGGAAGTATTCACAGAGCACAGGTTAGGGCAGTTCTACATTTCTGACAAGATCAACAGGTCTTTTTGCATTTTTAAAATAGATATAACAAAATTCTTTGAGTGGTATATTTAACAGACCAAAATGGAGGAAATAAGATAAGTCCATCGTTAGGGTATACAGTACATACTCTTTAAATAGACCCCATCACCTCTGTGCCGACCTAACTTCTCCACCCCCTTCCTCCTCACCTTCCTACAAAACCATATGACTTCACCACTACTACATACAAGGGATTTTGAGGATAGAAGGGGAAAACTATAGAGTGTCATATCATAAACAGTTTTGAGGTTTGCTGACATCAAATCTAAGATGACCATTCCTAGCAGAAGTTTCAGTGCCTTTGGATGTCTACACAAAGCTTACAGGTAACTGACAGTTTTGCTTAAGATTTTTGTTTAAATGAACAGTCTGGAGACAGGGTCTGGTTTTATGTGGCATTTGAAAACAAAACCATTACAGAACATATATCTGGGTGCCTGCTCCTGTCCAAAGCCAGTCAAGATTGGTTATATATTCAGACACAAACTACCATGCAAAGTCATTGAAGAGCCATATGTTTTAAGTGTTGAATTCATCATATTGCTGTTTGGAGATTTAACAACACTGCCCGTTCATTATTTTGTTTCTTATTTGTTTTTATCCTCAGACCTCAGTACATCAGGGCTGCTTTTCAGAGTTTTTACCACTACTGGATAAAAGTGCTTTTTAATGTTTATTATTCCTCATCATTATCTTATGTGAATCTGTAGTGCATTGCAGCAGTATTGCTCAAAGCTTTCCACACTTCTAGTTACATAGTGCCTCTTGATTCTTAGTCATCATCATTCTGCAGTACTTAAAGAGATGTGCTTTGTGTTATTTACTGAGTTCAGTAAATCTATTTTGCTAAGTTAACTTTCTCTTTTTTTTTTATTAAATCAACCCCAATGGATTTCAATAAAGAATAAAAAAAGTATATTAAGTATATTAGCGTAGAGAAAGGATGAGAAAGTGGGACACTTTCCAGCACAAAGTTGTTAGGCAATAAACACACCCCTGCCACACCCATTGTTATGTAGAGAATTACAAATGTATAAGCCATAAGTCATTGGTTAAATCCATATTTTTTAATGACCTTTTAAAATAGCAAAAAAGATAATTACAAGATAAAAAGGTTTATGTGCAGAATAGCCCTTTTGGTAGGTAAATAATACCTTTCATAAATATCTGTACATCAGATCAAAAAGGGGAGCAACTGAGGAGGAAAGAGGGACAGAGGGATTTTAGTTCTAAATGAGGGACAGTTGGGAAGTATGGTGAACTCATCAAAAAACACGGCAAATTTGGATAATTTCTGAATCAAATGATCTTTCTCCCATGGCAACGGAATAGGAGGGGAGATCATTAAGCTCAAGAGTGGGGGAAACCAAGGCCTCTTCGGCCACTAAGGGAGGATAACTTTTGCCTGCATCTTCTCCCTGCCTATTTTCAAAAGAGTCCGTAGGATTAAAGGAATCGGGGGAAAGACATAGACCCTGTTGAATGACCATCTTGACCCAACATCTTGACCTAACACTTTCTGACATAAATACCGGGAGAAGCAGATTGGCAGGTTCATGTTGCTATCTGTCACCATCAGGTCTATTTGTGTCCAGGTAATATGGATTGAATTAATTCCAAAAACTGGGGTACATTGGAAAACTATACATAAAAAGAGGAAAAGAGAAAATGATCAGGCATCCGTTGGAGAGATATTACAAAGTGAGACTAACCAGGGGGAAAGAGGGAACATTAAGGGGAAGGGAGAAAATTTCACATCCAAACCCCCATACAATAATAAAAAAGAAAGAGAAATGGAATATAATATTCCTACCACTCGTAGATACCATCCCCTGATAGAGGAAAATGAGGAATGGGGGATTACTGAAAGAATTGAAAGGACCCCATATAATGGTAATGGCAATAACCGAATTTTTTTCAGGGGGGGTTATCACAATCGACCACCAGGGAGAGGAGGGAATTGGGGGACTTGGAAACCAACCCCACCCCAAAACCCTCACAACCAAGGGATAGGTTATGGAGATTGGATGGGTGGGAGAGAACAAAACAAGGGGTGGGAACATCCCCCATATGGACCACCAAGAAACGAACGAGGGGGTGTAGGGGCGGGAGGAAGATTTCCCGTCAGAAGGGGGTGGTAGGAAAAGGGATTTTTAATATTAGTTCGGTAAACCTTACACCTAAAGAAACTAAGGTTCTAGATCTTGGTTTGAAATTCGCCCCAGTTATGAATTTAAATAAATTCTAACACTGGGAAATTTTAAAGATGGATAGGATAATTGGCCCTTTAATTTCCAAGAAACCGCAAGTTATATACAGAAAAGCACCCTCCCTTAAAGATAGGCTGGTACACAATGTAGTAGACCCACCACCAAAGATTAAGAACTATTTTGGAGGGGTAGGATTCTTCCCTTGTAAGAACTGTAAATGTTGTAGAATAACCAAGAAAGGGGGGAAATGGAAGAAAAACACATTTCATTTCAAATTCAAATGGAAGACAATTCGAAATCAAAGAATTTGTTTCCTGCCATACATCATACGTAACCTACATATTGGAGTGGCCTTGTGGCCTACAATACGTAGGTAGGACTACTAGAGAATTACGTATTAGAATTGGGGAGCATATAAATAATATTAAAAATGGATTTGATAAGCATAGCGTTTCAAAACATTTTAAACAGGTCCACAATAAAAACCCTTCGCTGTTGACTTTTTATGGAGTGGACAGAGTATTCAGCCAATGGAGAGGTATTAATAGAACTAGAATGATCTCACAGAATGAGACAAAATGGATCTATATGCTGGATACAATGTATCCTAGAAGTTTGAATGTTGAATTGGACCTCAACTGTTTTATCAGTAACAGCTGAAGGGGAAATCACTGGAGATTGATATATAAGTCCTTTGTTTGCTATCCACCTTCCCTCTTTTGGAGAGTGAAGGATATAATAATTGATAGTTTTGGGGATAAAAATACGAAACTCTGCATTGCTATCTTTAGGTTGCCATGTTATTTCATCACATTTATTTTTAATCACATCAACTTTGGGAATATTTTTATATGGACTATATATAAGTTGGAGTATACATGTTGTATAATTGTCACTAAGTATATGCACTTAGAGTTTTATAATATTAAAGATAGCGCAGTGTCTTTTTGTTTAAAATATGGATTGAAGGCCCATTCGTTCGGGACCTAGAATACTCAACTCAACCTGTCCGCGACAATGTTCTCCGTTCCTGGAAGGTATGCAGCAGTCAGATCTAACAAATACCTATCTGCCCATGAAAACAGTGGAGGTGCTATTCTCTGAAGGGACAGGCTTCTGGTTCCTCCCTGGCGAACTACATTGAAACTGCAGTTTTGTTTTCCATATGGATTTTGACTCGAGTGCCCTTTAGTAGATGGTGAAAAGCCTGCAGGACTTCGAAGGCAGCCTGAAGTTACATTACATTTGATTTATGAGAAATGGGCATCTCCCATCTGGACTGAGCAAAATGCCCCTGACAATGGGCTCCCCAACCGTGGAGACTTGGATCCGAGGTAATCTTGATACAATCTCCAGAGTTGAGTGTTCTGCCTTTGGAGAGGTTTACAGGACCCTTCCACCACAGAAGACTGTGTTTGATTGACCACAGCAAAAAGATGAATTGGTAGAGAGAAAATCTGTCCCACTATTGTAAGAAGGTATACTGAATTTGTCGTATGTGTCAATGAGCCCAAGGAACAGCCGGGATTGTTGACGAGAGCAAGCCTATGAAACTCAGGCAGGAACTGGCCGTGCAGAACACCAACTTCCTCATTAGACTAGATGCTCAGATGACTCAATGAACCTTGTCCTGTGGAAGACATTTTTTTCCTGCACTGTATCGAAAATCATGCCGAGGTATTCCAACCTCTGTTGTCTGCCAAAATCTGTCAGAAGGAGGCTACCCCTGCACTCACTGCAGTCGGTTGGGCCGGCCGAATTTTAGAAAAAGTATGTCTGAGTTCCTCTTGAAGAACCTCTAAGAAATTCTCTCCCACGTCTTTAGAACCTAGCATTTCTGATAAGAATATGGGTATATTTATTTTTCTACATGGGGATTATGGGTAAAATATCATGGTTACACATGCCAAAGAACATATTTAACCTGTTTCTGACTGAAATATGGTTAGAATAAGTTGTCTACATGGGGATTATGGGTGGAATATCATGGCTACACATCTCAAGGAACATATTTAACTAATTTCTGATAAGAATATGGGCATAATTATTTTCTACATGGGGATTATGGGTGGAAAATCATGGCTACAAATGCCAAGGAACATATTTAACTTGCTTCTGATAAGAATATGGATATGATTATTTTTCTACTTGGGATTATGGGTGGGATATCATGACTACATAGCCCAAGGAACACATTTGATCTGTTTCTGACTAAAATATGGATTAAATTATTTTTACACATGGGGATTATGGGTGAAATATCTTGGTTAGGCATGCCAAGGAACATATTTGAGCTGCTTCTGATTAGAATTTGGGTATAATTATTTTTCTACATGGGGATTATGGGTAAAATATCATATTTGCACATGCCAAGGAACGTATTTAACCTGCTTCTGACTGAAATATTGGAATAATTATTTTCTACATAAGGATTATGGGTGGAATATCATCATTACACATGCCAAGGAATGTATTTAACATGTTTCTGATACAAATATGGGTATAATTATCTTTCTATATGCAGATTATAGGTGCAATATCATGAGTAAACATTTCAAAGAAGACATTGGGCAAAGAAGACATTGGGAATAGTGCACAATTACTGGATAAGGTTGCCACCTTTTTATAAAAAGAAATATAGACTCTGTAATTGCATTTATAGACTTAACATTGGCCAACCATTTGTTTTAATCCACTATTTAGAAACCACATAAGAAGACATGAAGTTATCAACAATAGCCAAAGTACAAAGCCTGGGAGGTAGAGTTATGGCAACACACATCTCTGTACTGTATATATTCAGAGTTAAAAGAAGCAGATCACGAGGCAGATGCAATATCGGCAAACGAATGTGTGCTGCAATAGTTCAGGAAATCAATGATATGTTAATATGTGCTGTGCCGCTTATATTTGTTTAAGTGGCATACAATTTAGAGTGAACATTTTTTAAGGGGCAAAGTTTTCCAACAGAAAAGGGGAGTCAAAAGAGGGAAAAGGAGAGGAAGTGAGAAATTGGGAAATAAAGAAAGGAGAAAGAATAAGAGAATAGCTGTAAAGGAAAAAATATAAAAGGGGGAAATAAGGAAGTCTAGGGAAGTGAGATAACACAGAGGGAACAGGAAAGAAAGAGTAAGAGAGAAGGTAGAAAGGCAGAAAAAGACACTCATCTAGGGACCACATATACACAGCCAAATTACTGGAAGACATTAGTTTCTTCTGAGAAGCGGACTGCGAATCAGGATGACCAGGTAGAATGGGATTGCTCTTCCTGCTTATGGATGGAGGAGGTAATGTCTTTCAAATAATGTTGAGTTCTCTACACCAATCCTGAACTGTGGGCATGTAGGATTGTTTACAGAATTTAGGGATGGTCATTCTAGCTACATTGATCAGATGTGGGAGTAGGGACTTCTTATAAATACAGAAGGTCATGTTGTTCAAATGCAGTCATCATAAAAATAAGATTCCTGACTCCCTGCCAGTAGGAATAAAGCTCGGGGCATGACCAAAAGAGGCAAAATAGTGTACCATCTGCGGAAGAGCACCTCCAGCAAGAGGGGCTGAAACTTGGAAAAATTCTATGCAAAAGAACCTGGGTAAGGAATGGCCAGGATAATAATTTAAAACTGGATTCATGGACCCTGGTAGAGATAATGTAAGATACTTACCAGAAATCCATCCCGGGTTTATATGGGCACCCTGCTCCTGTCCTTAGGCTTAATAATGAGAGCATGCGTATTGTATTCCGTATGTGCAAACGTTAGCTTGCAGTGCACACTTGTGCATGCGCATGCATGTTCAGTGACATCTGATCCACTATAAAGTCAGTGTGAGTCCTGAATCCATTGCTGAATTGTCTCAGCTATATCCTGTTTCCTGACTCCTGATCTTAATGCTTGGCTTTCATGTGTTCTGACCCGGCTTTATCCCTGACTACGCTGTATTTCTTGACTTGGCACCTTATCTCTGCAAGTGTTCCACTGTGTATGACCCTGGCCTGTGACCTCGACTACATTCCTGATTCATCTGTGGCATCCACTGGGCTCTCCTGCTTGGACTATCTGCTGTGTCTCTGCAAGTTAGCTCCAGCCCATTATTCCATGCTGCTGCCCAGCCTGTGGCCCAGTTCCTGCCATTACAGTTCTCAGATCAACGCACTCAAATACAGAAGCCATGTTTACCAATGCAATGAGTCCCCAGTCCTCCTGCCATCATCTCCAGGGGAGTTGGACTAATGGTGCAAGGGTAGCCCTCTGTCCAGTTCAGTCTCCACCCAGGTACATGACAGATAGAGGTGTTATGGGCAATAGAAAATACTTTAATCCACTGGTCATATAACAGCTGAACGTTTAGATCTTCCTCCCAGTGTCAATAATAGGAAGGGGCTCTCCAGCTACGATGGACAGAGCCATTTATAAATCATAGGGAGTAGACCATGTGGGGCCTGTTGATCCAAACATAGCTGTTCAAAATGAGTGAGTGGTTGCAAAACTTGTTCTTTGTCAGGTATTGAGTGTAAAAAACATAGCAATTGCAGGCACTCCCACATTGCCAGTCAGGGACAGACCGTGGATTCCCATAATGTTTGTAAAGACATGCAACCCCTTGTAGGACAGTTGAGAGATACTCTGTAGCTTCACAGTTTTCCACAGAACAAAGGTGTGTCCATGTAACCCAGGGAAAAATGCAGGAGTTATGGGTTTTGACAATAAATTTGGCAGTGCCTCCACCTAGAACAGGGCTTCTGCTCCCTTCCTAGGAAATTGATTAGTGACTTACACAAAATAACTCAAAGCAAAAGTACTACTGCTCCAAGCATAGATTTCTAACAGAAATATATGTAGGCACACCAATATGTAAACAATGCAAATTCCAAGTATGGATTGCAGCAAAGTCCAGTTGCAGGGGCCCCTGGTGAGATGATATTTAAGGTGGAGTCCAATCCGGCTTGAGAAGATGCAATGCTGGAGCTACAGCAGATGAATACACTGCTTGAGGAGGAAATCTGTAATGCGTCACCTATAAAGCAAAACAGACCTACCTATCCTATCTCTTGGTCCCTGTTCTAATTCTAGGCTATCAATACAACCTGGCCTCTAACTGTCTAAGTGGCCATCGGATGCCTAACCTACCTCTACCCTATACTGTTTACTGTTCACTAAGCTAACACTAGCTAAGGAATTCCAAACCAAAAAGGGCACTGCTCCTTTTAATCAAGATTATCACACAGGAGTGATGACAATATAATAGAAAGTGACATTACACAGTGCAGGAACACTTGCCTAATGTATCTCCTTTTTGGTTTGGATGAATTCAGCACAGAATCAACATGCAGTATTACTCAGTTCCACAACACATGGCATGGGGGGACACTGAATATTACTTAATGGAAAGCCTATATATATTACTGTGGGGTTTCCTAACCATTTAGCAAGGACAGGAAGCATATTCTATGAAGAGAAAGAATCTGTTTGTAACGAACTCTATGGTAGTGGCTAAACATTCATGTAAACAACACCAGCGAAGGTGTATAAAAGAACAGTTCCCTACACAATCAATGTCCCAAAATGAAGGAAAGGATACTTGACTGATTCTGCTCTCCCCATATGAAACCATGATAGTACATCCATGATTCCCATGTAAAAAAATTATTACAGTATATCCATCTTCCCATCACAAAAAAGACACATATGTTACTTGGGATGTGTAACCATGATGATCCACCCATAATCCCCATATTTAAAAACAGTTATAACCACATTCTTATTAGAAACAGGTCAAATATGTTCCTTGGCATATATAACCAGGATATTTCACCCATAATTCACCTGTAGAAAAGTATTTATATCTATATTATTATCACAAACAGGTTAAATATGTTCATTGGCATGTGTAACCATGACATTCCTCCCATATTCCTCATTTATAAAAGTAATTATAACAATATTCTCATCAGAAAAGGGTTCAATATGTTCCTTAGCATGTGAAACCATGACATTTCACCCATAATCCCCATATAAAAAATAATTGTACCCATTTTCTTATCAGAAAAATATTTATAACAATATTTCTTTCAGAATCAGGTCAAATATGTTACTTGACATGCATAATCATGATATTCCACCCATAATCCCCATGTTGAAAAAAATTATAACCATATTCTTATCAGAAACAGATCAAGTATATTCCTTAGCATGTGCATCCATGATATTCCACCCATAATCCTCATGTACAAGAATAATTATAACCATATTCCTATGAGAAAAAGGTCAGATATGTTCCCTGGCATGTGTAATCATGATATTTCACCCATAATCCCCTTGTAGAAAAATAATTATAACCATATTCTCAACACAAATCTGTCAAATATGCTACTTAGCATGGGTAATCATAATATTGCACCCATAATCCCCATACCAAAAAAAAAAACCATATAAAATTATCTAGTCCTACACATTTATTTTACAAACAGAACAAAAGCCAAAATGGAGAAGACGTGTAAAAAACTAAGTACACCTTATGATTTAATAGCTTGTAGAACCATCTTTAGTAGCAATGACTTGAAGTAATTGTTTTCTGTATGACTTTATCAGACTCTCAGATCGTTGTGGAGGAATTTTGGCACAGACTTCTCAATGTTGCTCAATGAGGTTTGTGGGCATTTGTTCATGCTCTCTTAAGGTCCCACTACAGCATGTCAATCGGATTGAGGTCTGGACTTTGACTGGGCCATTGCAACACCTTGATTCTTTTCCTTTTCAGCCATTCTGTTGTAGAAATGCTGGTGTGCTTGGGATCATTGTCCTGTTGCAGGACCCAATTTTGGTTATCCTTCACATTTAGTAGACCATAATACTTTGTTATGTACCTGCCACACCCAGTGCTTTTTTTTTTCTATAATAGCATAATTTTCTTCAGATTGTATAATTTTCCCCTTTTCAATTGAAATTGTTTGAATAGATGAATCTTAAGTCATTGCTAAATTTAGACCAACTCTGAATACATTTTTATTGTCACTAAAAAGCAGATTTTTAAAATGTATCATCAACCTCCCTGGCGGTATGATTATTTTGATTTTCATAATTTTTTCTGCGCAATTTTTTTTCTGATTTTTTCGTTATTTTATTTCTTAGTTTTTTCCGTTTTTTTTGTCGAACTTCCCGCCGGTTCCGCCCCCATGCGACGCGTCAGCTCGCAAGGGACGGAACCCGGAAGACAGATGCCGGCCGGAGGACACCGCACGGCTCGAGGGACAAAGTAAGTAAATACTGTGGGATATTCCCGAGTGTAGCTCAGGGTATGGAGAAGTAACCCCGAGCTACACTCGGGAATACCGCCAAGGAGGTTAACACATATAGATTTTGATACTCCTAGTTTTGTAGTCTTTTTTTATTGACACAAATCCTATATAAAAAACAAGAAAATTACACAATACAAGTCATTCTTTTTTAGACACAGTTGTAATATCTAGGGTCAGGATGCCAATGACAGTATGATCTAGAAGAGAGATTCAATCAAAAGTAAATATTTTCTAAAAATAACAAATGCATTTTCTGCTTCAGGGAGGTAGGAATGAAATAAGTATGGTCTTAATATAGACTTTGACAGTTTGAAAGTAACATATATCTGCGGAATAGCATTACAGTATCTGTTGGCATGTATGTTATTTGTTTGCATAGTTACATTTTTTATCACAGACGTATTTTTGAAGCAGATTGATAATAAAGAATATACTTATACTTAAATTTAAATATAATTAGTTTTCAGCAAACGTCTGCAAAACCACTTTGTCTACATTTAACCCCTTCATATTTTTTTCTGTTAATGAGATAAAATTCCCGAATGGTATGAATTTTCTCATAAGCTTGTTTATAGTTACCATGATTTTTTATGGGAAATAAAAAGGAAAATGTTTTCTATTGAGCTGTTGTATATATTCACCCCTGATCTGAATTATTAGAGCAAGGACAGGTAAAGGGACAGAATGGGTGGCAGCAGGATGGGGGAGGAGCGGACAGGGAATACGGAATGCAAGCCAAGGTGTGAAGGCATAACTACTGAGGCTCAGAAGGGTATCAATTGCTTCCACAGTGCAGGATAGCTTGGGCTGTGGGGATCAGATGCATTATATTAGACCCTTTATATGTTTTTACAGGGAAAGAGTTTTGGTGCAGGAAAAATAATGCTGTGGTTTTAGGAATCTGGAGATCGGTGTATTTTTGAGTAATCATTTAAATGTGGTCCCAGAGGTGCTGCAGTTTTGGACATGACCAAAAGTTGAAGTAGAAGCCTGGTCAGTTGAGTTTAAGAACAGGAAGTGCAGAGTGTGAGGTGTCCAGTACTACCTTGCAATGATTTTGTACCCCAATTCCTGATTTGTATTGCTGATAGAGGATTTGTGGGGTAAAGTAAGGAATATAGTTTTCTCTTCCTGCAAGAACGTGTTATGGAGATCCGATTCCTATTTCTGCAGAAAGGGAAGCAAGGAGTCCATATTGGCTTGGAGCAGTAGTGTGTAGCAGAAAGTAAGGTTGAGAATGTCCAATCCAATTTTTATGCATTCCTGCTCAAAAGATGACATTAGGCGGTGGGAAGCCAAAGATTTAGGTAGTGGGGTTGTAAAGTGCAACAGTTGCCTCCAGCATCAAGGCCCAAAGGTTGCCAATTTGGAATCTAAAAACCTGCCTGTGTGTGTCAGGCAAGCTGACCAAGAAATATTTTTACTTAAAATGTTCCCTCTTTCTTATAGAGGTAATGACACGATCAGAGAGCCCAGGTGGGGTAAACTATAATTCAGATAGGCCCTATTGCAGAATGGTGTTTTAGAGTCAGAGTGGGGGTGGGGGTTAGGGTCACACACACAAAGGAAACGGAGAAAGAGGGAGAGGAAATGCGGCCTATATGACAGTTACCCAAAGTTTGGTCCCTTGGTATCTATACCAGTCTATCATCCATGCTAGATGTAGCACAATGTAGTAATGTTGGATGTCCAGAAGAACAAACCCACCCTCCACTTTGGGTTTATGCAAGACAATGTTCAACATTGACTGAATCCATCTGAAGAATTGCAGAATGTGTATGAGAAGTATTTACATAAGATATGTAAAAGAATATTCTGTTCCTGTGACTATGCCTGAAGATTTTGGTGGATCTAATGTGGGAATTTAGAAAAAAAGGTTTGGGATGGCAGATCATTAAATATTTAATGGAGTGAGATGTCCATTTAAATGGGAAATTATGTTGTATTTTTTTAAAAAAGCAGCCAGGGAATCAAAGAGGTTCATGACTTCCGATTTCTGATAATTGATGTGAAAGCTTGAAAGATCTTTTTATCTGAGAGGAGATTAGGGACCGAGACATATAGAGAGGATTAAAAAAAGAGGTAATGTGCATATCTTGTGATGGTGCTTATTTAGCAGTATGCCAGATACATCGAGATTGGCCCTAATGATGTGTAAAAGTGGTTCTAATGTTAAAATAAAGATGAGAGGGGACCTGGGGCATCCCTGTTGAGTCCAGTTATTAATGAAAAATGCATAAGAAAGAATGCCATTCACTTGAACTATAAAAGAGGGATTGCAATAGAATAATAATATTAATTTTAGCATTTGAGGTTCCAGGCCTGTGGACTCCAGAGTAAAATGGAGAAAGGACCAGTCAGCCCTGTTACAGGCCTTCTGGAAAGAAGGGGACATGGGGTGTCCCTCAATAGCATCAAATGTATGATATGTATGTATGATGTCTTGCACCTCTCTAGTGGATAAAAAGCCCACTTGGTCAAGGTGAATAACTTTTTTGTAGGTGGGGTGGGGGTGTAGGTTCTGCATTTACAGGCCAAAGTGGTTATCGAACCACACTTTCGAGAGGCAATGGATGTGCTATGTAGCCCACTATAGCCCAGAGAAGGTGATGGATTGGATAACCAATCCTTCATCATCCTTATACTTCACTCAGGTGCAAAGTAGTTCAGTGTCATCAGCAGCTGCAAATGCACCCTGTTCTGCCTCCTCTTCCTGAGCTAATTCCACTGTTGCCCCACAAACCAGCATAGCTTCCCTAACTTGCTGCAGGTGGATGTGCAACAATTAATTTTGAAAGGAGTATACAGGGAGTGGAAAACAGGAAGGGATAACCAATTGCCAGTTCCTACAGCTGCAGCTTACTGACAAGTTGACTCTAGCAATCAGGAGGGTAGAGATGAGGAGGAGGTTTTAGACCCTATTTGGGTGCCACAGATAGTAGTGGAGGAAAGTGAGGGAGAGGCACAACATCAGTGAGCCAGGATGTCATCCAGGGGCAGCTTGCAGAGGAGTGGAGGGAGCAGCTGCCCTATTTCACTGGATCGTACTGTTCCACAGGTACAGGCCACTGGTATTCCCAGCTCCACTCCAGAGAGCTCAGCAGTGTGGGCCTTTTGCAAACATGTGCTGCAGACTGCACAGTAGGGATTTGTAGCCTCTGCCTGCAGCATTTCAAGCATGATAAATCTGCCAGTTATTTGAGCACATGCATGAGGAGACACATGACTGTTCACCACAAAGCTTGGTGGGAACAATACATGAACAATACTTTTCACTTCTCACTTTTTCCCTCTCACCAACTACACAAGAAACTACATCTGTGGCCTTAAGTGATAGGGATGGAAGTCTTACAAGGGGTTTTGAGAGGCTAACCTTACAGCACTTCCAGGGGGAAAGAGGGTCAGTATATGGCCACGCAGAATATCCACCAGCTGTATACTTGACCAGGCAGGTGCCTCAAAATTGCGGACTTTACAGTGGCTCCTATTTGAGATGGTGGAGTCAGCCCCATTTACGCAACTTTGCAGCCTAAGTTGTACCACAGTGGTGGATAACTGACTGCCATTTTTTCACCCAGAAGGCCATCTCTGCTCTCCACCATCATGTAGAAGCTAGGGCCTCCATGTTGCTAGACAAAGCAGTCAGTGGCAGTGGTGCAGCAAGCATGAGCAGAGGCGTTACATCTAGTTTACAGCCCACATCTAGTTTACAACCTTACTGATGGCCAGGAAAGATGCATTATAGAGCACACCAGTGCAGTGCGCGGCATCCTGCAGCTTGGTGATGTTGACAGCTCAGTTACCTCCACTCCTTTCTCCTTAATAGCCTTCCCCACTGGATCATCAGTACCATCACTCCCCCCCCAAGAGACCAAAAGACTATGCAAGTACCCAAGCAAAACACTGCCATGCTATTTTGAAGCTGTTATGCTTGGGGGACAGGAGCTACATTGAGGCAGAGATTGTGTCAGTTATGCAGGGACAGGCTCATAGGTGGCTAACCTCATGCCAATTTGTGCCAGGAAAGGTTGTGTGTGACAACAATAACAACTTGCTGTCCACCTTTGGGAGGGAAAGGTGTGGGAGGGAGGATGTGTGCTTGGCACACATCCTCAACCTGGTAGTACAGGGTCCCTAGTTGGGCACCCTGGCTTACATGATCTTCAAAGGCAGCTGTAGTTTGGTGCCACAACACTGTCAAGGTGCCACATCAAATATTTTCACAGGTGTTTCTTAGTTGTAAAAATGGTTACATTCTTTCCTGCAGGGTTAATCTTGATTTGTGCATTTATTTTTGCTCATGATTATGGCACTTTGGCACTAGAAAATACCCAACACCTAATGTTTCCACTGCTTCTCAGTTGTAAAATGTTGTCAATTTTATCTGCAGGGTCAACTGTGTGTTGTGCATCAGTGTTTGCATTGAATCACTTTACTTTGCCAATAAACATACCCAACATCTAATGTTTCTCCATGCTGCTTCTCAATGGGAATTTAGTATGCTTGCTGCAGGTTGTTGGTCTTTTTTTTGGGCCTAATTTAGTGCACTTTCTAAATCAAGAATATTTGAACATATGGGGGGAATTTATCAAAACTGGAAGAGAGAATCTGGAGCAGTTGCCCATGGTGACCAATCAGCTTCTCTCTTCACTTTGTTCAGTTAAGATTTGAAAATGAAACAGAGAAGCTGATTGGTTGCCGTGGGCAACTGCTCCAGATTCTCTCTCTTCCAGTTTTGATAAATTCCCTTCATAGTATCAAACAGTGTAGTCCAACAGTGTTTTCTTAATTAAAAACTGCCTAGTCTCTTCCTCTAAAATTTTGGCCTCGCAAAAAGGGTTAAATAATGTGCTTTGAATCTATACAATCTATAGAATTATTTTCTATTTTTTGTATCACAAAAACTATGCTGTCATTTTAATGGCAATGACAAAACCATCTCTCTCTCTCCTTGCAAAAAGGATTGCATACATATCTTGGGATGTGTCCTCACACATATGGTGCACTGGTATTATTTCTCTCTGCCTTACTCTCTATATCCTGCATCCCACTTCTAATGCTTCCCATGGCAGTTACTAAGGATGGTCAGTGCAAATCCAAACCACAGTATGATGTAAAATGTAAAAAATACAGGTCTGACCTATATAAAAATGTTCATAACGTTTCTACACTTTTGTCAATAGGTTCAGCTGGTCTACTCAGACATGATAGCACATGACAGGAAATGTTATAGTTTTCCCATCTTAAAATCTCTGGAAATTAAATACATCATGAACCAGACACTTTGCTATTATGATTTAATGTAATGTGTAAAAATGTGTATTTGTTTTCATTATAAAAATTAAATATCATGTTTAATTACCATAGAAGAAAGTAAAACTATGTTTCAAAGTGTAACTTTTAGCTCCACGGTGGAGTCAAACATGTCAATTTTCCATTTAAATAGTTCAGAGGACAGAGCCTACCCATTAAGTAGCTATAATTCTTGTCTGTGCAATCATGTTGTGCAGCTAGTTTCCTGGCCTATATGCTTGTTTATATCCGTATTTCCATAATGATTCTGAATCTACACATTTAGTTTTAATATTGGATGTCACCTGAACACAACTTTTCTTACTTGTCCTATATTAGGATTAATTTAAGCAATCAGCAGTTGGCAGAGTGCTGTAACTTCTAGCAACAAATTAGCAGTTAAATGTGATCGGTTGTTTTGGTTTGCTGAATCTTATTATGTTACATATTCAGTTTTCTAGTCATTGTTACTGTGCTTGTTAAGGTTTCAGGTCACATCAGTTATTAGAATTTTAACCTGTATCCAAACAGAAATGAGGCACAGAGACTACCAATATGGATCATGATTACATGACTGGAGCCAGCTGGATAATATTGTTATGCTGCAGTTGTTACTACTGTATCACACACACAAGGAAAACTATGCTATGATCCAGAAGTACTTACAAAGGTGTACACACATAATGGCAACTTCCTATGGGCTAAAAGACCCATTTCATCCTTGTGCTAAAATGAACATAGCAGATGAGAGTAAATACTATCCTTTCTGTCTATCTGTCTGTATATCTGCTGCATCTATCTGTCTGGCTCTTTTTTTTTTATCATGGATGCTACCTAACTGGCAATTATAGCAATTATATGAAAAAAAGAAATCATATGAGCATATATAATATGAGACAGTTGAAATGTCCTCAGAACAGAAACACAGAAAAAGGAAATCAGCTGTCTGATGGAGAGATGAACTGATTGCATACTGTAATGGAAACTGCAGGATGACACTTGCTGAAGAATAAGATAAGTGGAAACAGCAGGAATTCTGGCAGCACAGTATACTGTAGCTTGATAGCTAATGCTAATGTCTACTGCTGCAATATCCTTTTTTACCTGAGAATACTGCACAATAGAAACCAGAGCACTCTGTGTTACAAATAAAATATAATCATCACACTTTTTGTGTGTATTATTTACTGGTAATTAAATTTTACTACATAATTACAGAAGTTTTTTTATGCACTATTAGCTTCTTATGTTAGAATAGTAAACCATTGACTTATTATTTGTTTTATAAGTCAGCAAATTAAAAACAAAATGCAATTATCATCTCTGAACTATACCTATTTTTCTTTCTTTTATTTGTATTTTAATAACAGTGCAAAACTAGTTGGAATGTATCTTTTAATCTGCTAATATCCAGTGTGTTACTGTAGAACTTTTAATCTCACATCATCATGGAATAGATATTAAATGTTTATGTGTCAAAGGTTTTTAATTTCAGTAGAAACTAAATGCCACATAAAATTGATGCAATTCCATCTCAAAACAGGTTCTATGCCTATATGCCTATCTTTAAAGCATAAATATTTTCTTATTGTGCAGTCCAGACATAGTAGTCTTTGGGCCTAATTTAGTGAGGTCATAAGCTATCTTTTTTTCAGATAATTTTTATTACATTTTTCTTTAAACAAACAACATAATAAAAAATATACCGTTTTCTGCGCTCCATAAGGCGCACCGGACCATAGGATGCAGGGAGGTCCGGTGCGCCTTATGGAGCACTGAACAGACCAGAGCTTCTGTGACATAAGCTGTGACAAAAGCTGCAGTTAGTGACCACTGAGACAGGCGGCGCTGTGATTACAGCGCCACGGTCTCAGTGATCACACAGAGCAGATGAAGAATGTCCGTTCTTTGTCTGCTCTAGGGGCTCTATGGTGATCTCGATCGCCGTTGCTCGGTTTTAATATGAGTGATCTGATTAGATCACTCGTATTAAACGAGCAGTGGCTCCTACTGTACATTTAGCACTGCTCTAGCATGGCTAAATGTACAAAAAACTACGCCCGGCGCCCTCGAAACTTACCTAGCTTCCCCCTATAAGAGGCTCTGGGAAGTTTTGTTCACTCTAATTAGCCCTGCCTGTGCTGTGCTTGCAGATTTTATCATCAGTTGTAACTTAATTTATATGTCTGTCCTAAATAAGGACAGACATATAAAGGACATTGTATGTTAATGAAAAAAGATCAGTCTGTCCCTCAGTTGGACCTAGTTGCACTTTCAAACTGTTCAGAGAAGTTTGGAATCTGCACAAAGGCCTTAATCAAAGAAATATCCAAAAGGTAAGAAATACATTTTTAAAAGTTATTTTACGGTATGCTTTGTGAATAGGAACACATATCAAACATATAGTGGGGTTTTCTTTAATTTGATTGCAGAAGTGGAAATACACTTTAAAGCAGTGGTTCTCAACCTGTGGGCCATGACCCAAAAGTGGGTCACAACTCCCTGTTGAGTGGGTCACCGCATGCCTACTGCTGCACTAAGCATGTCAGTAGTGTCAGTTCTCCTGCGGCGCCACCAGATGTTGCTGAAGCAGCCGCAGAGAGCAGGCGAGTGTTTTTTTTTCTACCTTTATCCCTGCTTCGGGGAGGTGGTCAAGAGATTTTGCTGGCTGTACAGCTGCCTACATAATTTGTAATTAGCCTGCTGCTCCGTCCCAACCCCCCACCCCCCCATGGTCCGTCACCTTTTCTGCCAGCTGTGTTCTTGTCAGCTCTAAATGCTATCACACAGGGCCTTGCTGGCTCCTGTGTGATAGCAGTAAATTTAAGTGAAAAAAGTAAAAAGTTATAAAATAAATAAAAATACCAATTGCTAGAAAAAAAAAATAATAAGAAATTAAAGAAATAATAAGATAAATAATAATTAAAAAGTTAATAAAAAATAAAAAAGTGTTAAAAAGTAAACCATTTTAAAATGAAAATGATAAAAACTAAAAAGTAAAAGATAATAAGATAAATACAAATTTAAAAATGTAAAAAAAGTAACAAAAAATAATAATAATAATAGTAAAAAATAATAATTTTACCATTGGGGGTCACCACAAATTGGCAAATGTTACCAAGGGGTCCAAGCCCTAGAAAGGTTGAGAACCACTGCTTTAAAGTGATATTAAACCTTAACTTTTTTGTTTTTATTATTAAGAGGGCCAGATTTGATTAAAATGCCATTTGTTTCTTTTTTAAACCTTTTAGTTTCTTTTTTCTCCAGTTGTCCCCAAACTGCTAGCCCTCCTCCCTGTGTGTGGCTGTCACCATCAGCATGCCAGCTGCTGAGGAGGCACATGTGCGTGCACATTCCCGCAGCTAGCTGTGTACGCCCATGGCTCCTCTGCCCTCAGTACCCTCCCCCAGGATTAGGAAGTTTAGGGAAAGCAGAGTATCTTCCTGGTCCTGGCAGAGGAGACGACTGACCGCAGGTAGGTGTGCGGGGTCAGGGGTTATATAAAAGGTACAGGGCGTTTTTTACCTTAATGTAGAGAATGCATTAAGGTAAAAAATGCCTAGCCTTTAGTAATACCTGCCATCCATGCCCGTATTTGTTTTCTAGGCCTACATCATCTTAGCTATTAGAAACAGGAAAAATTGAACCAAATGTAATCATTCTTGCAACATTTTATACATTCTTGATGTGCATTAAATGTTCATTGTTTTTTGGTACATGTTATGGAAAAAACATAACATTAAAGTTTCGCCTATGATATGTCGATTGCCGCAAATATTAGCACTGTGTTTTTTTTTGCCTAACATCCCAGCCCACTGAATCTGTTTGTGGCAGGCAAGAAAACTTGTAAATAAAACTATGGCAGTGTTTAAGGGGGTGGTTTGCCCTTTTCCTGGTAAATTACTATTCTGACTGCTACAAATAGGAGACTCTAGATGGTTTTTATTCTACTACCAATAAATCAGTATTTTAAAATAATACCTTTGTCTAACCTATATAAGTTTTAAATATGATATATTTGTTGTTGTAAAAATTTAAAGATGACAACTATGCTATGCCACTTAAAGGAGAACTATGAGGTGAGTGCATTTCACTCACCTCATAGTTCTAGCCGACCTCTGACAATGAGACTGTCACAGGTCGGCTTAGTAGATTGGGAGGTGAGCGATCACATACCGGCATTCGCTCACCTCTCGATCCTGTCACGGCTCTCTGCCGTGACAGGGGAGGGGCTGGATTCCCCCAACCCGATCCGCCAGCGCTGACCGGTGGAACGGATGGGGGAGGGGGCGGGTACAGCTGGCTCTGCCTCTAGATAGGCAGAGCCAGCTGTCAGTCACGCAGCTGGGCTGTTCCAGACATAATTGTTGGGATCCGCTTCAGCGGCAGCATCTCAGTATACTGCGAGCAGCAGCTTGCGGTATACTGCGACGTCTCAGTATACCGCAAGCTACAGCTTGCGGTATACTGAGCCTAGGGTGACGGGAGGATGCTAGTTTGTGTCCTCCCGTTACCCTAAGGAGAACTATGGGGAAAAGCCTTAACCCCATAGTTCTCCTTTAAATTATCTCCATGCAATTATAGATCAGTATATTATTAATTCATAATCTAATAGATAAGATCCCTTTCACACAGACTTTCTGATCAGGTCTGCCTGTCAGTTTTTCAGGTGGACCTGATAGGAAGCCCGATGTTAGTCTATGGGCAGCCGTATGTAAACAGACGGGCATCTGTTTACATTTAGCTAGCCCCAGCCCTTGCCAGGTCCACAAAACAAATGGATCAGACATCTGGTTCACCGGACCTGATCCTGGCAGATCAGTGGTAACCGGATGTAAAAAGATGCCTGCCCATAGACTACCATGGGTGCCATAATGTCAAATTTTTTCTTCCATTGCAAGACACCTCTAAGTGCAAGGTACAGTAAGCTCTAGCAACCGATGAAAGATCAATTTGCTTCACTCAGTACGATACAAGATGGATTCTGATTGGTTTGATTATTGCACAACCCCAGTTCAAAAAAAGCTGGGGTGCTGTGTAAACTCTACATAAAAACAGAATGCAATGATTTACAGATCTCATAAACCCATATTGTATTCACAATAAAAAGTAGAAACCAAATCAAATAAACTGAGAAAATGTACCATTTAAGAAAAAATAGGTAATTTTGAAATTGATGGCAGCAACATGTCTCAAAAAAGTTGGGACAGGGCCATGTTTACCACGGTGTAGCATCCCCTCTTCTTTAAACAACACTCTGTAAACATCTGGGAACTGAGGAGATCAGTTGCTGAACTTTTGGGGAGGAATGTTGTCCCATTCTTGCCTGATATAGGATTCTAACTGCTCAACAGTCCTAGGTCTTCTTTGTTGTATTTTCAATTTTAAGATGCACCATATATTTCCAATTGGTAAAAGGTCTGGACTGCAGGCGGGCCAGTTAAGCACCCAGACTCTTCTACTATGAAGCCATGCTTTTGTCATAGATGCACATACTGGAAAAATAAAAACACTTAACTTCAGGAGAGCAAATTTTCCCATGCTGAGGGGCGCTCTTGAAGACTTAGACTGGGAGGGAATATTTTCATCACAAAACACAGAACAAAAATGGGTATGTTTCAAAACAATTGTTCGCAACCATACGGCAAAATATATTCCAGTAAGCAATAAGTTTAAAAGGCTAAAAGTAAAACCCATCTGGCTCACATCCAATGTTAAAAACGCCATAAACAAAAAGAAAAGGGCGATTAAAAAATATAAAAATGAAGGAATACTGTTGTCATTTGAAAGCTACAAAGTAGGGATGCACAGATACTTTTCGAGTAGCAGTGCAGATACTTGGCATTTTCATGAGAACTACCAGGGTTGCAGCGGTTGCAGCTGGGACCTGGCTCTGGCACTCCACCACTGTCCTGAAATCATTAGTTTGTATTGTTTTAGAAAAACTTTCACATGACAATAAACAAAAATGTATCAGTACTCGTACTTGTAAGTACTCGGCAAGTACCAGTACTCGTACTCGCAAAACTGGTATCTGTACATCCCTTTATTTATATTTATAAAAACAAAATCGTACATTAAAACAGGGATGTACAAATCCCAGGAGCTCCGCGTGCTCCTTACAAATGACAGCTGCCTCCTAATTTTTGAATTTTTCTCTAGTGTAGCCTTGGAGCTCAAAAGTATTGGTACATGTATTCGTACTTGCACCGAGTACTGTACTTGGTATCTGTGCAACCCTACTACAAAGAATATAACAAAATATGTAAAAAAGGAAATAAAGCTGACAAAGATTCAAAACGAACAACAGGTTGCAAAAGAGTACGAGATTAACGCCAAAACATTAAAAAAATATATTAAAAGTAAACTAAACAGGTCTGAGCATGTAGGCCCCTTACAAGTTGGTAACTGGGGACTAAGAGAAGGCAAATCTTTTAAATACTTTCTTCAGCTCTGTGCACACCAAGGAACAGGATGTAACTCAAGTCCATAATGGGGATAGCAGTGCCATAGCCTGTACTGAACCACAATGGGTGACTATTGATATGGTCCAGAAACAGTTGGACAAAATTAAGATGAACAATGCACCTGGACCGGATGGCTTACACCCACTTGTCTTCAAAGAATTGATCTGTGTAATTTCAAAGCCATTGTATCTAATTTTCAGGGACTCTCTAATGACTTGCTTGGTACCAATGGATTGGCGCAAGGCCAATGTGGTGCCTATATATAAAAAGGGATCAAGTATACTTGGACTTTCCAAAAGCGTTTGACACAGTTCCCCACATGCGGCTAATGTATAAGTTAATGTCAGTAGGTATAGAGTATTCAATCTGTAATTGGCTTAAAGACTGTATTCAGAGAGTGGTGATCAATGATTCATACTCTGAATGGTCTGAGGTTGTTAGTGGTGTTCGCAAGGTTCAGTGTTGGGCCACCTACTGTTTAATCTCTTTATAAATGGCATAAAATTGGGGATTAAAAATACTATTTCTGTGTTTGCAGATGACACCAAGTTATGTAGTGGAATACAGTCCTTACAGGATGTCTCCAACCTACAAGCTGATCTGAACGCACTGTATGATTGGTCATCTATTTGGCAAATGAGGTTTAATGTTGATAAATGTAAAGTTATGCACTTGGGGACTAAAAACATGCATGCGTCATACACTCTAGGGGGAGTATGTTTGGGGGAGTCAATGATGGAGAAAGATCTGGGTGTTCTGGTAGATAAAAGACTCAATAATAGCATGCAATGTCAAGCAGCAGTTTCTAAAGCAAGCAAAATACTTTCTTGTATTAAAAGTGGTCTAGACTCCAGAGATAGAGACATCATCCTGCTCCTGTACAAAGTATTAGTAAGACCTCATCTGGAATATGCAGTTCAGTTTTGGGCACCAGTTCACAAAAAGGATGTTGTGGAACTGGAGAAAGTGCAGTGAATGGTGACTAAATGCATAAGAGGCATGGAGGAGCTCAGCTATAAGCAAACATTATCTGAATTGAATGTGTTCTCTCTTGAGAAGAGTTGATTAAGGGGAGATTTGATCACCATGTATAAATACATAAATGGTCCATATAGTAAGCTTGGTGCCAAATTATTCACTTTAAGGTCACTGCAAAGGACAAGGGGGCACTCTTTGCATCTGAAGGAAAATAGGTTTAACCTTTGCATATGGAAAGGATTCTTCACAGATATAGCTGTGAAAATGTTGAACAGTTTCGCCCAGGAGCTAGTTCTAGCTAGCTCAGTTAATTGTTTAAAAAAAATCTGCATGTATTCCTAAATGCACATAATATTGGATATTACTGGATATATCCATTACTGGATATTGAGTTCTTATAGGTATATTAACCCCTTTGTGACGGGAGACGTACACTGTACGTCCAGTCACAAAGTGCCTATATGACTGGCCCCGTACACTGTACGGACAAGTTATTTGCTGCTCTGCAAGGCTGGTAACCACTGAGAATCAGCAGTTACCATTCATTAATGGATGCCACAGTATAGAGCATCCATTAATGAAAGAGTTAACCTTTTTCAGACACCCGATCCCCTTCAGGAATCGGGTGTCTGAGAGTGAGAGCAGAGCCGCATTTGCATCTCTTGCCGGCACTCTGACAGCTGCTATAGATCGGGAAAGCTTGATTGTATACCAGCTTTTTTTCCTGTTCTTTACCTTTCAGCAATAGATACATAATGTATCTATTCTGAAAGAATGTTTAAATTTTCTTATCGTTGTTGGAATGATCAGAAAACCTTTAGTGACAGCTGATCCTGAAATGATGCAGGGTCAGTGTCACTAAGGTTATTATTGGCTATCATAAGTTTGAAGCAGCCTAATAATAACCAAAAATTGATTAATTTATCAAGCAGTAATAGTGAGATTAATTCAAAATGACTGCTTGATATAATTAAATAAATAAATGCAATAAAAATGTAAAAAAGTTTTAAAAAATAGTGAAAAGTGTGAATAAATAAAAAATTTAGAAAAGTGTAAAACAAAATAAAGTGTAAAAAAGGAAAAAAATGTAACAAATAAAAACAAATGTAACAAATAAAAATTATATATTTAAATATATTTTTATACTATAATTTATAAGAAATTAACCCTTTACAATGAAAATCTGCAGCTGGGCTGCAGATTTGTTTTTCACCCTAAGGGGTTAAATAATGTTTAACCCCCTCATGACAGTGATCTTCAAAGTATGTCGCTGTCACTGAGTGTGACACTTAGTGACAGTGACATTGTATGCCAGATGACCACTTTTAGCTTTTAGAGAAAAAATATTAAAATGTTAGGTTTTCATTTTAGGCAGAGAAGTACAGAAACATTTCTAAAATCCTAGGGATGTGAGGTTTATCCAAATAAAGGACAAATAAATGAATGTATTTATTGCATTTTTTGTACCATCTGTTGTTTTTGTAAAAAATACTACAAATCACATCTGGGGAAAAAGTGTTTTCTTTACGTTTTTTCCTCTTTTTTATATTTTATTAGTCCTAAGTGAGGCGTTAGGTACACATATGTGATTTGAATATATAACCCTATCTGACCTCTAAAAAACAATATATAATATGTGTGGGTGCACTTTGTCAGAAAGTATATGACTGACATAGAAGAATCACACAGCAAAAATGCAAAAAGTGCTTTAGTCATTTACGAACAGAAACTAAAAACAAGCTCAGTCATGTAGGGCATCAGAGATTGTTGACATATCTGATTGCTTTATGGGATCGGAAGCAATTTTTCCCCCTGTTGGAGCACATTGAACCATGCTTTAAAGGGTTTTTTTGCCTTCCTCTGGATCAACAGTGAGTAATTGTGGGCATAGCGTTCTGTTTAGGCTTTCTTCTTTTTTTCATATCTCTATAGGTTGAATTCGATGGACTTGTGTCTGTTTTCAACCTGACTAACTATGTATCTATGTAAGTATGCAGTTTAGCATTGTCCTGCTGAAATATGCAAGGCCTTCCCTGAAAAAGATGTCGTCTGGATGGGAGCATTTGCTGCCCTAAAACCTGGATATATCTTTCAGCATTGATGGTGCCTTTCTAGATGGGCAAGCTTTCCATTTCATATGCACTAATGCACCCCAATACAACCAGAGATGCGGGCTGTTGAACTGAGCGTGATAACAAACTTTTTTTAAGTAACAGAATGGTTGTTCACTTTTGTAAAATCAACATCTGGCAAAAAAATTGTGAACCCTCTCCTAGCTGAATAGCTTAAGGTATCAGTTAGATGCAATCATATCACTGATAATATATCCAGTATGATCCACAAAATCGATGACATGGGATTTTGAATAACCACTCTTACCAAGCCATACAGATTTTTTTCATATGCAGTTGAAGCTTAAGGAGGATATAACATACTTGTCACACAATCTACTCACAATCACAAGTAGTGTGTAGATTTGCTAAAGCCAGTGTGTGTTGTTTTATATAACACTTTCATCCTTTTCTATCTGTTATTGCATGTCAATGATATTGATCTCCAGCTTCTTTGCAGCCACTTCCTTTCTACATGTACTCCAGCAATGGCTGCATGGCATATTCATTTGCAGACCACACCTGTGTAATGTGTGTTACAATGGCATCTTGTAGTCTCCATCGATGCCTGTGTCACAGGGCATCTCTGTCTCCCCATTGCTTTCCTGTGTGGTCACTCTATAACAATACGCAGGCATGTTCCACCATTGTCACTGTGCCACAATACGCAGGCATGTTCCACCATTGTCACTATCAGGAAGTCTGCCCTGAGCAATGACTGCAGCTGCTTCTGGAGAAAGTGCATGTAGACAGGAAACAGCTGCAGAGAGGCTGCAGGAGATCGGCACCCATGAGATGCAAAAAAAGGATGAAAAAAAACTGTGAACACAGTATTTTCTAAGTGAAAAAACATGGCACAATATCACTAAACATATTTTTAAATGCAACTAGTGCTAGTATATGAATCTCCTTTAATATCCACCTACTATAATTCAAAGTTCCAAGGCATTTCTTTGTATAGACAGATGTTCTGTATGTGAGAAGCAGCAAGGAGCCTACAGGAGGTAATCCAGTATCCAAAGCAGTTGCCTTGAGATACCAACACCTACCTTTTTGTAAATCTTCTCTGTACTTATGCCACACCCAAACCTTGACAACCTATGCACAATTTTGTACCCGAGCTCCATTTATGGCATCCCATAGTGCAATAATCTTTACTGCATTATAAGATGCCAGGGGGGCATGTCAGAGCCCACACTTGTAGCTGAAGCTTGAAGAATGCACCCAGGTGTGAGTGTTCCTCAGGTGCAAATCTATTTATAATGCTTTAGATGGTCACATTAGTTTTGCATGTTCATCGTGCATTATGATAGTGACCATGGTGGACCTTACACACCTCTGTGCATCAGCATTGCTGCTTGTAGTCTAGCTAAGGTCTGCTTGTGAGAGGGTGAGAAGACAGGATCATTATTGGTACACAGGGATAGAGTGATGTTACCCCATAGCAGGATGTATCTACACAAGAATATGTATGGTTGGATTGTTTTTTTTGCTTCTTTTTGCAATTTTTCTAAAAGTAGCATAACCAATATCATTAGAGGCACTTCAGGTTTAAATCTTGTTCTGTGATTCCATGTATTTCCTTGGAATTCACTACATAAAGATAAAGAGTGAGATAAAGCATTTTACCACATAGGCTGGAATTAGATCCCCTTCCAATAATAATTCTCTATCGTGTGTGGTCATTCTTTCTACATAGAGCCTCTTTGCTCTTCTGACATTTTATGGCTTTTCTCTACTACAAAATTCCCTCTACAGAATTCATTTCTTCTGATATCACTCATTCAGCTGACACAGTTTCCTAGCAACAACATTCAGCCATGGTTCATTGCTCTTTCAATTGCTCTGTCCCTCCTACTCAACTAGTACAACAAAAATGTAAATGATTTGAGTTGCCAACTATTGTAAATATTTTCTCAATTCATGTTGTAAATATGTTTTTTTTTCATCCAATACTGTGAATCTGGAAGTGCTCCCTGAATAATAATGACTTAAATACATAAGTGTAGGCTGCACAAATGTGACATACCGATTAGGGATGAGTTGTGGGTTCAGGTTGACAATAAGTTTGAGCCAAAACCAGTCTGTTCATAATGCAGTAAAAGAGCAAACAAACAAACTGGCCATATTTGGTCAGTTTGCCCACCTGGCCAGCTTTCTCAACCTCCAGCTGATGTAGCTAAAAGTCTGTCAATGGGAAACAGTATTACCATCACTTCTACATTACAGGTCCCTGCCGGCTTCTTTTAGAAATTTTAAGCGCGCCGATGGAGATACTGGCTTATGTCATTGGCCAAATATGGTCTTGACCATATTTGGTTAATGATGTTACCCAGGTTCCCTGGTGCTGCATTTACATTCCAGCAGCATCGGGGAGCTGTAATTTGAGATAGGAGCAGCAGCAAGCAGTATCGCCATGGCAGCAGGATGTCGAGGTGGTGGTCTATATTATCTTATGACAGTCATCATGACTGACATGGAGCTCCATTGCTGGATGATGTGATTGACATGGGATTTGCATGGGAGAATCTTTTCTATGGTGTGGGTGTTTACTGTTTTCTGTATCTGTTACTTTTTTGTGATTAAGTAACAGGTACTATGTACCCCCTACTCCTTCATGTAGGAGGGTGGATATCTAATGGGGCTTCCAGATTCTGATGCATCCCCTTTGCAGATGCTCACATCCCTTTTAAGGGACAGGCTATGGGAATGAGTGCATCTATGGGAATGAGTGCATGCTCCCCATCACCATAGGGACAAGATGCCTTGCAGGAGAGGAGGCATCACTGCCTCCTTTGCTGGGTATTCTTCCAATGTTGAGGGCATGTGGCCAGGTCTGGTTTAGGAGAGTGGGAGTGCATGCTTGCTGCCCCCTTTCCTGCCCAGTGTAGCCACCCAGGCTGCATGCCCAGACAAGGGTCTTTTATTGTCAAAAAAAGTGTCAAAAGACATGTACACCAACTTCACTGAATAATTTCACCTTGTTTCCAACTTATGGTATACAAATTTTACTCCTCTGCCTTATACCTCTCTTGAATACCCCACATTAATGCATAAAAAGGCGATAAGGAAGACTTTCCACATGGTAAAACCACTACATTTATTGAATAAAAAACTCTCACAGTGCAGCTTTCAGTGCTATTGCTAGCACTACCTAATGGGCTTGATTTCCTTCCCATGGTCTTTCTGGGAGCTAGGGGTTTGCCAGACTTTTGATGATGTCAATGACTCTACCATATGTGTTACATCACTTCCAAATTTCTTTAGGAGCGGGGTCAGTGGTGTTACCATGAAGACAATAACAGTGATCTTTAATGATGTGTAACCTACTCTGCCATGCTATTCTTTCTGCATACATTATATCACCTAATTGCAGTATTTATCTACGCATATCCTATTTTACTGTGTTACTCTTATAGAGGGAACCAATCATACCAACAAATTTATAAATTCTCCCTATATTATAAACACAATTTATATAACTATAAAATGTACACATAATAAAGTCATAATCAATAGCAGCATCTTCATAACTATTATTAAAATATAACTCTGTCTTAAAACGCCATACACATTACATTCACAAAATGTTCAATAATAGTGTGTGTGTATATTCCTTATGACCCCAAGAGAAAAGTGCCTAAAAAACCCCCATATATTGTGTTACCCCACGCATAAATAAAACCAGAAAAATATTCCTATCCAGCCCTTTCCAGGAGATCTCCAATCCAAGTACTAACCAAGCCCTAACATGCTCAGCTGCCAAGGTCAGAAAAGATTGGGTGCTTGCAGGGTGATCTGGCCATCATTTTATTTGTTAAATAAAAAACAGATTCAGTCAGTCTCAACATTTAGTCCTTGTGGTTGTAATGTAACCCCCCTCCCAAACAATACCAGACCCTTTAGGTCTGGTAGGAATGTTAGGAGGGACCATTTAAAAAAAAGTGTAGGGTTCCCCCTAACAGTCATACCAGACCCTTAAGGTCTGGTAGGAATATTTAGGAGGGACTCCGTTTAAAAAAAAGTGTGTGGGGTTCCCCCTCAAAGTCCTATCGGGCCCTTAAAGTCTGGTAGGAATATTTAGGAGGGACCCCATGTAAACGTGTGTGGGGTTCCCCTCAAAGTCATACCAGGCCCATAACGTCTGGTAGGAATATTTAGGAGGGACCCCATGTAAACGTGTGTGGGGTTCCCCTCAAAGTCATACCAGGCCCATAACGTCTGGTAGGAATATTTAGGAGGGACCCCATGTAAAAAAAAAAGTGTGTGGGGTTCCCCCTCAAAGTCATACCAGGCCCTTAAAATCCGGTAGGAATAGTGAGGAGGGACCCCATGTAAAAAAAAACATGTGTGGTTCCCCCTTAAAGTCATACCAGCCACTTAAGGTCTGGTAGGAATTTTAAGGAGGAACCCCACCCCCAAAAATAGGGGGAATACAATTCCATACCAGACCCTTGATCCGAGCATAGGCCTGGCAGGTCCGGAAAGGGGGGGACAAGTGTGTGCCCTCCCTCCCACACCAGGCCACATGCCGTGCCGATGGGGAAAAGGGCCATATTTGCATCAGGGTACACCTTTAATTAAGGGGGCACCCAGATGCCGCCCCCCTCCCTTGTGAATGAGTAAGGGGTACTTGTCCCCCTACCCATTCACTAAAGGCTTAAAGAAAATATTTATTAAAAAGTCCAGACTTTTGATAAAATCCTTTAATTGAAAAAAAAACAAAAGACATGTTTTTGACAAATCTTTTATTTTAAAAAAAAATGGATCCACCAACCACCATGGTCAATCACGGCACCCAGCGTTGTCCACGATGACGACAAAATAAAAAATAAAACAAAAAATAAATATAAAAATTTAAACGAGGAACGCCGTCCCGCCCGCTTCCCACCGACTCCCGCTGCCTAATGGCACTTTGACAGATGCCGGCAAAACATACAAAATTGGGCAGAGCTAGCGGTGACAGCTAGCTACACTCAATTGTGTAGTTTCCCGGCATCTGATAGGCAAGACATGATTGTCATCATGACTTTGCCCAATCATGGCTCCAAATGAGTACTGAGCACTGATTGGGCAAAGTCTTGCACCTGACCTGTGGTCAGGTGCAAGTCTTTAACCAATTAGAGCTACAGAGGGCTCTTTGCATTATGGGACGTTGCACAGTCGAACAGACCGTGAACATCCCATAAAATTTGGCATTCGGCGAACCCTCCAAACGGCCAATGTTCGATTCAATCCCTACTCCCCACTTCTTCCTCCCGTCTACCATTTCTAAGCTAGTAGATGGACAGCTGCTGGAGAATGCTATGTCCCTTATAATCTTGTACTGGACAGGAAGTTCAGAGGAGCTGAGCTAAGAGAGTTGGAGCCATCTGTTTGGAAACATGATGACTGAAAGTGCCCGGGCAATTAATTTTCTTATATTGCCCATTTAGCTGCTTATAAACTATCTCCATGTCTTATATTAGTATAAAGTGATTATATATGAACAGTAGCAACTATTTAATTACTATTGTAGGGGGATGTCTTTCAAACATCCACCACCCAATCAAATTCTGATTTTCCCTTAACTACCTGCTGTCCGGCCGCTAGGCGGCGCACACGAGCTGGAAACTGGCTTTGAATGTAAACAGTCAGCGATGGCTGTTTACATACAAGCGTTTGGGCGTCTCTAGAAACGCCCGATCGCTTGTAATATGGTCGGGTGTGCGCCCCCTCCGTGGCCGCCACTGCTGGCGATCCTGGGCTCTGCTGTTCCCGGTGTGAGCCCGTGACCAGCACAGCAGCTCTGCGGCCTTAGATCAAACGGAGTTCAGTACACGAGCTCCGTTTGATCTCCTCTTCTGAATGCAGGCAGTGATGTGTATTACATCACTGCCTGCATTCAGTGTCACTCTCCGGTAGAGAAACCGGAGAGAAGCTGGTGAAGCAGGTCTCTGCTTCATCAGCTTCTCTGGGGGTCCTTAGGACCCCTAATGTCTCCATAAAGAGGACCTGTCACTGCAAATTGGCTATCACATAGGGAGCTTGTTTTCTCCCTATGTGATAGCAATAAAATTTATTGGGAAAAAAAAAGGTTTAAAAAAATTTGCTACAAAAAAATAAAAAAATCACATATCAAAGCAATAAAAAAATTAAAGTCCCCGCCCCCACATGCACACGCAAACATGCGTCAAGCCCGCCTACGTGCGAAAACGCCGATTACATCCATTGCACATGTTACATATCGCCGTGAACGTCGGAATGAGAGCAATAATTCTAGGGCCATCAATCACTGATAACAGTAAACTGATGAGCGGTAAAAGCTTTTAAAGCGTTGGCTATGGTCAGTTTTGAGTATGGTAGTTTTTCTGCGATTTAACGGGTGCGCGCTATTTTAAAGCTTGACATGTTTGGTGTCTATTTACCCGACGTGACCCCGTCTTTTATATTTTACCAAAAAATTGGGTAATAATAAATGTTTTATAACATAACGTAGGGAGCACAGGTTTTTTTTCTAAATTTTCGGTACTTTTTTTATTATACAGTAAAAAAAAAAAAACCCGAAGTGGTGATTAAATACCACCAAAAGAAACCTCTATCTGTCCCCAAAAAATGGTATAACATGAATTTCAGTACAGCGTTTTATGACGGAATAAATGTCAGTCAAAGTACCGCAGCGCTGAATACTGAAAAATGGCCTGGTCAGGAAGGGGGTATAAACACTGCGGTCAGCAAGTGGTTAAGTATGCTGATGTTTTGAAAAGGCCCTGGGGGCGTGGTCTGGCCGCAGACTGGTATGGCCACATAATCCAGTACAGCGGATCGGGATCCCACTAAAAAGCCACTAAAAGCGACTTACAGGCACCATCCGGACCTCTCTTCACCCCGGATCGGGTGCGGATACCATCGGGCACCATGTCCAAAGGAAAGGGCAAAACGAAAGGTCCCAGACGACTCACAGACTTTTACCCGCTCCCGTCCTCAGCTAACAAGCAACATGGCGCCTCAGCGCCTCGTGTGAGGGGACAGTCAGAAGCTCGATCCGCTGGCAGCTCTAACTCTGACATGGAGCAGAACACAGCAGTCACACAGACACCGCCGAAGGAGATGACTAAACATCCAGCTACATCCCCACTGAACTCACCGCAATCCAAAGGACCCGTGAGTAAAAAGCAATCTGCTGCAGGCTCCGCTGGGCCTAAAGGCCCCACTACATAGTGCCTACATTAGAAGCCCTCCCTGCCTCTGCTAACCGAGCATCTGAAGCCTACATAAAAATGATGCTTCTGTCCCTGCATACAGAATTACAACATGATCTTAAAGCCTCGATGCACTGCTTGCAATCCCAGGTGTCTAACATAGGCAAACGCACAGATCGCATCGAAAATTACCTCAGCGAATACGCCTCAGCCTTTAATGGCCTGGTTTCCCTATTAAAAATAATTACCCCGGTACGTCAAGGACACTTAATGATCTGTGGGGATTAGAATGCTATTCTAGACCCACTGCTAGACACATCGAGCAAATAGAGACATCTTGTCCACACACTGCCATCTATCCTTTCATCACATGATCTCTATGATGCCTGGAGATGTTTACATGGCACGGAGAGGGACTATACCTTCTACTCACACTCCAAAAATTCCTACTCCAGACTGGATGCTTTCCTAGTGGATAAACACACTCTGCAACATGTTACTAAGGCTGAGATTGGCCTGATCAGCTGGTCTGATCACGCTCCAGTCTCAATATGCCTATTCCCCAATTCTACACCCCGTGTCTCCAATATATGGAGGCTAAATAGTACATTACTATCCAAACAAGAACATAGGAATTGCGTACAGTCTGAGTTGGAATCCTTCTTTGCTGCCAGTGTCGACACTGTCCTCAGCCATACTACCATGTGGAATACCCACAAAGCTTTTATTAGAGGTATCCTCATAAAAATAGGGGCCAGGGAAAAAAAGAAAAGAATTGCGGAAATGACCTAAATCCTCGCACAGATTCGCAACTTGGAGAACACAAACAAACAGTCCCCGTCCACCACTATAGCCCAAGAATTACATCAGCTCCGGCATAAACTTAGTCTCCTCCTCACATCCCAACACGAGTTTATGATCAAAAAACTGAAATTGACTCACTATAGTCAAGGTAACAAAGCGGGAGCCTAGATAGCAAAACTGTTTAATCGTAGGCAGGTATCCCAAAAAATACCCTACCTAACAAATGCCTAGGGGAACCGCCTCTACAACCCTGCGGATATGGCTAATTGCTTCAGCCAATGTTATTCATCCCTCTACAATTTACATGACTCTCCCACAGTCCCTAAGCCCGCCTTGACAGACATTAACAAATTTCTAGACTCCCTACATCTTCCCTCACTGCCTCCTCACTTTGCGGACTCATTGAATGAGCCATTCTCCGCAGTAAAAATTACTAAGATTATATTGAAATTACCCCTGCACAAATCGCCGGGACCAGATGGTTTTGGCTCTGAATATTATAAAACATTCTCCCCGATTCTGACACCACATCTAACCAAATTCGCTAATGAAGCTGCAGCTTCTGGACATTTCCCAAAAGAGTCCTCGGAAGCACTAATAGTTACTATTCCTAAACTAAACAAACCCTCTGATGATCCTGCGAGCTACAGACCAATCTCGCTTCTCAACACAGACCTTAAAATCTATGCCAAATTAATTGCTAACCGATTGCTACATATTATTCCTTGCCTGGTTCACCCGGATCAGGTCGGGTTTGTGTATGGAAGACAAGCCACAGATGGCACCAGGAGACTCATCAACTTGCTTCAATGTGATGAGCACTCCACATCGCCTTCTCTGCTCCTATCACTGGACGCAGAGAAAGCCTTTAATAGAGTTCATTGGGGATATCTCCAAACGGTATTGCAGAAATTTGGCATAATAAACTTTCTAGGTTCCGCCATAAATGTCCTCTACACTACACCAAGTGCAAGAGGTCTAATTTCTACATACATACCACTGTACTACACCGTTTGTAATACTACCCATTGCTTTGTATACTTACGCCATTGGCACTATGTCACCTGTAAACCGTATTATTTCTATGCAATCCTGTCTTATCATATGCAAAAAACCTTAATAAAGACGTATTGTTAAAAAAAAAAGTATGCTGATGTTTTTTCTTCCAGGGGCTGGAGGTAAAAAATCTAGATATTCTTCAATCCTAGAGCACATGGAATCTACAGCACTCACAATCAGACTGCCATGGACTTTAGGAAGGTAGTAAATTATGGAAATCTTACAGGTCGATGGTATCAACTATTTTGCTTCTTTTTTTTTTCTAAAATAGTTGTATTCTTTCCCAATGTGACCATTTCTTTTAATTCCTTTAAGTAATTTTTAGTAGACATGTGGACTGCAAAAAAAATTGATTTCTGATGAAACAAATGAAAATGAAAAATGTTTCCATTTGTTTCATCAAAGAAAACAATTTTTTCTGCTGTTTCGGAGTCAATCAGCCTCTGAATCCAAAACCGCACACTGAGAATGCAGAATGAGCGGCGGCCGGGCGCGTTCTGCACTTACGTGCCGCCACCAAGATGGCAGCGCTCATATGTTCGGGTCTCACTAAAAATGCAGAACGAGTGGTGGCTATGTCTTTGAGTGTATCTTGGTATACACCAAAATGGTGGCACCATCTTGGTATATGCCAAGATATATTCAAAGATGGCGGCGTGCCTGTGCAGAATGCACCGGCAGCCAATATGGCCGCCGCATGTTCTGCAAACAAATTTATTGTGCACCCGAATATAATTTTGATATATTCAGGCATATAATAAATAAGTTATTTCGGATTCGGACGAACCGCTGAATCAACTGAACTTTGTTGATTTGCAGTTTCGTCCCAATGCACATGTCTAATTTTTAGTTGGATCATTTGTCTATTTTTCGTGTGTCTCCACATCTCTTAATATCCAATACATTTTATTCTCTCCATCTTCTTATCCAATATGACCAAACTGATTATTCAGATAAAGGTATGTGGAAAAATGTATCTACATTAGCCTTGGTGGAATATTTTAGGCCTATATTCAATACTTTGTTTAATGCTGTATCTATAGTTAAATCTGATGAATTCAGATTAAATATGCTCCCCTAAAATTACCTTTTTTCTTTTTGGTCTTTATACCCCCCTATATCTTCTCTTAGTGTTCCCCTCTTCCAATCCAACCTTCCCTCCCTGGAGGTATATTGTTGTAATGGGTCCCGGGGACGCCGTTACTCCTGCGCTTAAGCACGTGACGGTTAACGTGTCTCCGCAGCTGAGCTCCATCTTCCTATTCAAACAGATTATTACAATTGTTGAGGTTGGGTATTGGGCGATATTTTCTCTGTGGGCTCCATGATCCATAGTGAAAATTCTGTTGATTTCCCCAAGTGTTCGTCATATCAATTAAAGGGTTTCCTCCAGTTCCCCTTTACATTTTTAGATTGTTCAATATACTCAAGTAGTTCTTTAAAAGGTGTGAGTCTTTATTTAAATTCCTTATTTTTACCTTCAAGGCATGCAGCCTGGCTAGTCAGGAAAGGGATGCATAGCAAGAATCTGCCTCCCCCTTCCAAATCATACCAGACTACTAATTGTTAGTCTACATTGCAGGGAAGGCAAGGGTGTCATATAGTACTCAAAATAAAGTCCTTTATTTTAAAAAAATATAAAAAATGTATGTATATGTAATGTAAATGTAAATCCAATGTCAATTATGTTGTTCAGTGATGTAGATCCCTGTCAATCATGATGAGCTATGACCAACAGTGTTGACCTGCCACCATGATGACCCACTGTCACAATGATACAGCCCCTCTACTACTCTCATCACATATGACGGCTACCTAATGCCACTGCAATGTAAAAAAAAGGGGCCAGGATCCTGTGAGATATCATTAACCAAACATGGTCAAGTCCATATTAGGTCATGATATGTTTGGGTTTAGCAGATATTTCTCCTGGGTTTGCTGAACATCCTGCAAACCAAATTTCACACAGGATGCTGATCTCTAATGCTAATTACACTAGTCTACAAATTGTGGGAAATTATCGAACTCCGAGATAAAATGTGTTATTTCTGACATATTTTGATTAGATGAATTAGAAAACAGGTGATAAAAGGTGCTGGTTGGCTAAAGTTCTTAAGATATTTCACAATAAAGATTTATACACAGGTGAGTATAAAGCTGGGGCTAATGAAGAACTTTGTAAAGGCTATGGGCAAAACAAAACCAGGTTTCTAATATACCTGATATGGAAAGTTTCCAAGATGTAGTGAAGTCGAAATCAATGAAGTCGTCTTTGTCGGTCCACAGATTAGAGAACTTCTCTGAGATGACAAGTTTGATTGTCTATTGCGTGGCAAGGAAAAGAAGGCATTAGAAGCCTTCAAGTCCATGGCAAAGGAGTTTCTCGGGAACAGCAAGGAAGATGACTATGAAAAACATGTGGAAAATTTTCTTAGGTCCTATAAAGCACTTGGCGCAAACATGTCATGAAAATTTACTTCTTATATTCGCATTTAGACTATTTCTGTGTGGCAAAGAGTAATGAGCATAGCGTCCATCCATGCTTGCTGATTACTACTGGAATCTCTCCAGGGATCATCCTGCTGTAGTTCACAAGAGAAAAGCCAAAAAGTGCAGTTTAGATACTGAATAAGAATGGAACCCTTGTGATTTAATGTGATGTTAGAGCTTCTCAGTTTTTCATGCAAAAAGCATGAAAATGTTACATGAAAAAACAATATATGAATGGAAAGTTATGTTATTGGTATCAATAAAAAGATACATTTATAGCGATTGGTGTGGCACCATTCTCATTGCTATATCACATATTGCAGAAAAGTTATGGAGCATAATCGCACATCCCCATTGTAATTTTGAATTATTTTGATGCAATTTTGACCTGAAGCTGTATCTTGGAAACTGGAGCCAATTATTAGTGACCCAATTCTGGTAAACTTTAACTACTTTTATTTTTGAGGCTTCCTCCTTGTAGTGTTATAGGTAGTATCTGCTGGGCTGGGTCTTTTTTATTATTCTGGCAGAGCAGGGTTGTTCCAAAAATATCTTTACTTGTCTTGTTGCATTGAGCCTCATATATAATAAATAAATGGATATTTTTCTTAGCAGGAATTTAGACCTGGAAACTGCAGAGTTTTCACCAGTGGAGTTTGCGATACTTATTAGAACGCGATGACTTAGCCATTCAGCATCTACCATAACTAAAATATTGGTTTTAGGTTTGTGGTCTATTACCCTAAAATAGGCCAAAGCAGAAAAATATTGACCCCCTTCAGTTTTCACAACTGTTTAAGACATTGATGCCAACACTTCAAAATTTGTCCTGGTCACAAAGTGATTGATTAACACTGTACATGAAGGGTGAAAACTAGTGTTACTATAAGGAACATAGTTTAGTGCTTTACTGTGATTTGTCTCAGTTATTTACAAAAAAATAATACTTTTTTTGTGTCCAATTTTGTATATTGTCTTACACAAAACTACAAAATTGCTAAGAAGAAAAAAATTTTATTTCATATTTACCAGGGGTTAACCAATAAGAAAGAACTTTATTGGTCTATGTGTTTAAAAAAAACATAGACCAACACCTCTGTTGTCAAATTTACTTGCCACTCTTAATACTTAGATGAAGATTTAGATGGTGTAACCCCTAACAATTAAAGTGGAACTATGGCCAAAATAAAAAAAATAGCATATGATGATGCAGTCTGTCACTAGCATTAACACAGAAGTCTTTGTTTTTCAGAGTCCCTTGTGTTTTTCAACTTCCATTAACAGACTGAGCTGTCCAGCAAAAGTTGGAGTTAAGTTGGAGGACCAACACAAACCATTTAACCCTGACAAATATTATCTGGAGTTAAGCTTTAATTTGCTAGTCACTTATGTAAAGTCTGTCTAAAGCTGGCCATTCACCTTTAGATTATCTGCAGATTTTCTATGGTCAGATGGAAAACGTGCAACAGATTCCTCCATCTACGCTAAACTGTGTGGATGGAGGAATCTCCCACTGGGTCAAGCTTCAGCATCTTGTTATTCTGCCCCGCTGGCTGGCAAAATACCTGAACAATCTGATTGGATGGAGGCATTGTTCGGGTGTTTTGACAGCCAGCGGGGCAAGATTAGCAAGATACTGAAGCTTGGCCTAGTGGGAGATTCCTCCATCCACACAGTTTAGCGTAGATGGAGGACTCTGTTGAACTTTCTCCATCTAATCATAGAAAATCTGCAGATAATCTATAGATGTATGGCCAGCTTTAGTCTACTAGTACATGTACAACTACCCTTTCCACAGGTTAACAATGCTGCTATCCAAAGTCACTATGTTGCTCCTTCATAGATACAGCAGAGAAGTGAACTCAGCCACCCTAATGTAGGAAGTGTGTAACTGGCCAAATTACCAGATATGAAGTAAAAAGTCTAAAAAATAAATATGTATTCTAACCATCACACCTAGTAACCTACAATATTTTACATTTTTGGTTTGGACTTTTGATACTCTTTAAAGTGGTTAAAGAGTGTTATTTCTTTCGACCACACAGTGTTATATGAAACCACAAACATTAGATGAGAATTCAGAGTTTGACTTGCTAATGTAAAGCCCAATCTGTCAGCAAGAGTGAGCAGTGTGCAGGGAACAGCTGTGCTCAGCTGACATTCTCTAGTGTTTATTGCTCTATTAGTAAATAATAAAGTTAACAGTCAGTATTTTTAATAATTGCTAGCTCCAGGATTTTATTAAAGAATGAACACTGGATTATGCATAAAACATTTGTAGTATATTATACTGCATAGCAATTCTAAAAATAAAGTTTGTGTATAAATAAAGTTAGCAATTAGATTAATAACATTAATAAGATTTTACAATAAATAATAATATTTTTTTTTTAATGAACATCACAGGTATGGCAAAATATTTATACCCCATGCTGAGCACTTCCATCTCATATCTATTATGCATCTCTGATGATCTCTAAGATTACTAAGTTTAATAAAAGAGAAGAGGATGATGATGATGATGATGATGGCCTAATCTATTTAGATAGCTGTGCTGTAGAGTATTAGGGGATTGCATTACATTCTATAAACAGCAAATATAGATTTTGCACATCTTCAATGCTCTGTGCACTTCTTTAATGAATATACCAACGGATGTGAGTAGAGCAAAGGGACTCGCTAAATGGATGATGGAGACAAGATATTTACATACAAATACTAGCTTTGGGTCCTGTGGAGTGGCAAACTATCCCCAAAGAACTGAAAGATATAAAACATTATGGGTCACAACAGCAGGTGATTTAAAATGCAATTGAATTATCGAATAAAGTATATGCTGCAACAGAAAGGAAATTGATTATGACCTTGCATTTGATTACCTTATCTTTGATTATTTTAAGCAAAGAATGTAATGCAATCCTAAAATATAAATACTGCAGGTCCTAAGGCTGGCATACACAGTCAGAGGCTGTGTGAAATAAACAATGATGTGCCAATCTCACACATTGTCCAATTTGTTTTCATTCTCTGCTAATAAAATAGAGATAAATATGTATACGGTGATGCCATGCAGTACTGCCTAGCAGGAACCAAACAATAGATTATGTATTCACACTGAATGTGTCAAGTTACCAGTTGTGGAATTTTCAGCACTATAGCAGAAAACTGCATTGGGTACAAAACTCTGGACATTGCAGATAATTATTGTAAGCAGATTGCAGTAGGTGAATAAAATAATGTTACGGCAGAACTAACACTGCTGGGTTACCATAGAAGACTGCCTTATTACTAGAGAGACAGCCACATTATCACAGATTTTAGATAGAGTTGTAAGATGCAATAAAAACTGCCATATTAACCATAGTGATTGCCAAGCTTCTAGGAAGTTACATGCTACCAGAGACACAGTCATTTTACAAGACAAAGCTGCATGGTTACCACAGAGAAGATTGCCAAGGTCTGCTCAGAGGAAAATAGGAAAAAAAACACATGCAGTACATCTCTGCAAAATAGAAATAAATAAGTGCAGAGCTATCTGGTTATACTACTCAGGGCCGGCATTAGGCCTTTAGGCGCCCTGTGCGAGAAAGCTTTACAGCGACCCTCAGTGAACACACCCCTCAGTGACCACACCCTTCAATGACCACACCCCCATAACCACACCCAATTTCCCAATATCCGCACCATTTAAAGACTCCTATTTTGTTAAGCCGCAAAGAAACATATTAAAAAGTATGATAAAAATAAAACTTTTATTCAAAGGTATTAAACTTGTCGGCACAATATAAGTATTTTTATCAAATAAAACAACAGAAGGCAAACAATAAATGTCAAGCTAAAATAAAATAGAGTCTATAAAAATAAAGTGTCAGGTTGTCATGCTGATCCCTTTTTTCAAGTAAGTGCATCTAGAAAAGTAAAAATAGAAAACAGAACACAAATACTGAGCCGCTCGGCCATGATCGGGAGCTGTACGGGCTATTGTGAATAGCCCGTACAGCACCCCCTCGGTTCTACTGAACCGAAGGGGTCCTGGGGCCGAAGCTAGCCGAAGGATCGACCGAAGCTACGGCCAGATCCCTCGGCAGCTTCGTGAATAGACCCCTATGTGTCCCCAGTTATTTACAAACACTGGAGTGATAAGAGGGTTTGTCCTTTTCACACGGAGGATCGGTAAATATCAATGATCCCCGCTCTGCCACGCACAGAGCCGCTGTCATCCTGCAACTGACAGGATGACAGCGGCTCCGAGCTCCTACCCGCTCAGCCATCCTGACAGCTGCGGGCGCGGCTTCTCTCCCCCTCACCGCTCCGCTATCCTGACAGCAGGCAGTGCTCCCTCCTCCGCCCTGCTTTTAGATGTGTGGTATGTCTTTTATATGCTACTTTTTGATAATCATGAAATTATGTTATTAAATATGAATTTTACTATACAAGAATGAGTCATGTGACATTATGTAAACTGCATTTCCTTGCATTGTTTATGAGTCACCCACAAAGCCCTCGTTTATTTTTATTTTTGGTATTTACGATTTCATTTTGTAGTGCTAATAAACACATTATTGTCAAAAAAAGGGTCACAGGAAAAGCATTCTGTTCACAGACAGTGTTAGAGAGGAAAAGGGAAAGAATGTGTATTAGTAACGTGGCAGACAACTAGCTGCTTTGCACCTGGGAGGATGTAGGTGTAGAAGGTTTTGTCAGCCACTCAACAATTTTCTGGATGTGCTGTGATTATACTGGTTGGCCATTTTGCAAAACGAAGACACACAAGCCCTACCTCTATTTTATTTGTGCCTTTTGTCTGACCATCTCTATGACCTGGTCGCCCATATTACCGCCATGTGTAGAACCTCCGCCTCTCATTTTAGACCAGGCTTTCACTTTAGTATTGTATGGGAGATAAATGGAATACTTAGCTTTTACTCAAACTATGGTGAGTGGGTGATGAATCTGTGGTGTTTTTTTATGCACACTGGTTCTTGCACAGCAATGTGTGCTGCATACAAAGGGCAGCTCCAACAACTGTTTAGCAACAAGTGTATGATGCACACACCAAATGTAGTCCCTGGCAAGGCAAACCAATAAGAATATCACCACCTCCCCCTTCGAAAAAATAAATACATACATATATAGATATACAGTATATATATATACATATATTCGAAGCTACGGCCAGATCCCTCGGCAGCTTCGTGAATAGACCCCTATGTGTCCCCAGTTATTTACAAACACTGGAGTGATAAGAGGGTTTGTCCTTTTCACACGGAGGATCGGTAAATATCAATGATCCCCGCTCTGCCACGCACAGAGCCGCTGTCATCCTGAAACTGACAGGATGACAGCGGCTCCGAGCTCCTACCCGCTCAGCCATCCTGACAGCTGCGGGCGCGGCTTCTCTCCCCCTCACCGCTCCGCTATCCTGACAGCAGGCAGTGCTCCCTCCTCCGCCCTGCTTTTAGATGTGTGGTATGTCTTTTATATGCTACTTTTTGATAATCATGAAATTATGTTATTAAATATGAATTTTACTATACAAGAATGAGTCATGTGACATTATGTAAACTGCATTTCCTTGCATTGTTTATGAGTCACCCACAAAGCCCTCGTTTATTTTTATTTTTGGTATTTACGATTTCATTTTGTAGTGCTAATAAACACATTATTGTCAAAAAAAGGGTCACAGGAAAAGCATTCTGTTCACAGACAGTGTTAGAGAGGAAAAGGGAAAGAATGTGTATTAGTAACGTGGCAGACAACTAGCTGCTTTGCACCTGGGAGGATGTAGGTGTAGAAGGTTTTGTCAGCCACTCAACAATTTTCTGGATGTGCTGTGATTATACTGGTTGGCCATTTTGCAAAACGAAGACACACAAGCCCTACCTCTATTTTATTTGTGCCTTTTGTCTGACCATCTCTATGACCTGGTCGCCCATATTACCGCCATGTGTAGAACCTCCGCCTCTCATTTTAGACCAGGCTTTCACTTTAGTATTGTATGGGAGATAAATGGAATACTTAGCTTTTACTCAAACTATGGTGAGTGGGTGATGAATCTGTGGTGTTTTTTTATGCACACTGGTTCTTGCACAGCAATGTGTGCTGCATACAAAGGGCAGCTCCAACAACTGTTTAGCAACAAGTGTATGATGCACACACCAAATGTAGTCCCTGGCAAGGCAAACCAATAAGAATATCACCACCTCCCCCTTCGAAAAAATAAATACATACATATATAGATATACAGTATATATATATACATATATATATATATATACAGTATATACACACATTTTTCCAGTTTTTATTGAAATTTACACAGTTTAATGTCTCATTAAACAAATAATTGAACATTCAAAAGATATCATGGAATTGTTTTTTTTAAGAAAATATAATCTTTATAGCCACCTCTTGCAGATACAACAGCCAAACACACTTGTGGCATTCTTTCTACACTGGAAATCAAATATTGTTTGGAAGGTTCTTCCCAACACTGTCCCACAAATGTGTTGCACTTTAAGGTTGCTTTGCTTTAACCCTTCTATCCAGTTCCTCCCAAACCAGCTCGATGGGGCTTAATTCTGGAGACTGTGCTGGCCATTCCATGATTTGAGGCCTACCAACTTGTTTTTTTCTTCTAAGGTAGTTCTAACACATCCTGGAGGTATGTTTTGGGTCATTAACTTTTGCCAAACTACAAAACCAAGACATCTGCCTTGAACGCAAGCTGGCTCAGAACCCAAACATCATCCCTAATTACCACTTGTTTTTGAAGGTTGTGGAAGTAACATTATAAACAATTACATTATACCATCAAGATTAATGGTAGCACGTCACTGTAGCCATACCTACATGACTAAAGATGCTTTTTTTGCGTGCTTGAAACTTACATTGTCATGGTCGCCAGTAGCTTACAGATAGAAAGTGGTAGCCATTTAGCTTATTGGTTATACCTTGTGCCATAATAATACATGATTGTATGGTGGATTGTTGCAAGCAATCTGAGCATATGGGTATGGGCATAGCTATTACCTTTACTGTCTTTCTATGTTAAGCCCTTTAAGACTTATTCCAAGCTAAAGCTCTAATAAATACCAAGATTTGTATGAACAAAGTCAAAAGTGTACACTGCCTGGAGAGTTGCCAAAAATAGTAAACCAGCTCTGTTTGGCGTTCCCTATTATACTATTGATGAGACATATTCATTATTCACAACTTTAAGGTTTCTCTTCAGTAAAATATTTCATAGCAGTCAGATACATGTAACCGCAATCATAACAGGTCACTTTAAAAGAGCAGAATAGATATATTAATGTCAACAAAGCTACTGACCTTGCATAGAAATATGTGTCTAATGCATTTTGAACAAATTATTCCACATAAAGGTTATAATCCAAATAAAATGGCAAGGATTGTCATAGTAAATGTCCATAAGAAGAAAATCCTGGTATGTTCTGAGCTCACCTCTGTATTAGTTGTATACTTTATGCACTTTATGTTAAGTTTACAAGTCCATTGTTCTAAAAATATTTACAAAACTGTATTATTTGTCAACATTTCTGGTATATTCAGAGGCAGTATATCCTTGTTTAAAAAGTTTTGAGGCATTTTGTTGTATCTGTACTGGCTGTTTGAGCTTTCAGAGTCATTGTAAGTGAAAATTACATCACAGTATTAAAGTGTATGACTCCAGCACTTATTTACCCTGTAAGTAACCTTAATCAGATGCATCCGCTTATTTACAAATGAAAATGTTTTATTTTAATTCTACTTTTGAATATTGTATAAAATAATAAAATATTTCATGAAAGAACTCCAGAATACTGTGTGTTCGAGGGGAAGGGAGACATGAATTAAATTTTTTAATACATGTAAGCTGGCCATAGACAGCTGACATTTTGGCTGATTTCAGACACAATACAAGCTGTGGGTGTGTAATAATAATAATAGTTTTTTTAAGTGGTTATTGATTTACAAATAACTTAGTAGTAGTTTTCTATGGATATTAACTTAGGGTTGGGGTTGTGTGTGAATACATATGTTGCATTATGTGTGTGTGTCTGTAAACACACTGTTCGGTAAACTTTCACCTACTTAAGTTACCATGAACTATATGGTCCTTTTTACCCCCTTATATGATAAAGCTGTTTCAAACTGGTTTTTAGCAGGAGACAAGCCCTCAGTAAGAAAGGTGTATATACAGTATATGAGTGAGAGACAGACTAGCTGAGCCTCGTCTTGGAAATCTTTCTGAATGTGCCTAAAATTATGTTTGAAGATTGTCAATTCCAGGACTTTATGATCTTTTCAGAAGTGAAGGGGCTCCCTGGATTGGTAATGTTATATTTATCCAGTTTATTATCTATATAATAAAGGGATTTACTTAGCTTAGGTAAATAATACATATTTTAATATTCTACTACTTGTGAGTTGTTTGAATCATTGCACTACACCCACAAATCAGAAAGATTAACCACACAAACTTGTTAAATAAATAAATGTAACGGGGTGTTTAGCCCCATGTTACAGGGTGGATCGTATTTGAATGCAGGCTGAGCAAGAGAAATTCAAGCTGTGTATGGACAGCTTAAGGGTGTAAATAAGGTTCAGGGAGGTAGTATTTTCATTATGAAGCTGAGATCAAGAACAAGACGGAAGTACCTCAAACTAAGGTCTAAAAGGTCTAAAACTAACCGTATAAATCATTATTATACCAAAAAAGTAATTGTTGCTTGGAACAGACTTCCAGCAGAGATTGTGAGGCAGTGAATTTAAATATGCTTGGGATAAAACTAGGTTTATACTCAGACAAAAAGTTGGTGTATTACTGCAGTCACTCTTCTATGCAGCTGTGATGTGCAGAGTATTTTGCTATCTACTGCTTTTAGGCTAAGGGAAGCTAAAAAGTAACAGTATGCAGATAACTGGTCATCAAATCAGATATGTGCTGGAAAATATCATAAACTGTCCCTATTATCTTAAAAAAGAACTTTAGGCAAAACACAACATTCATATAGGTACTGCAAAATACCATTTACCCATCCATGTTTGTACTTTTTAAGCTTTATTTTGAAAAAATAACATACAGTGCCATTAACTTTTCAACTTGTAATCTGTCTCAGGTAAAATCCGGCTTCTACAGCACAGCAGCTGTTGTATAAAGCACAGTTTGAACCAGCCCTGAAACATCCCCATCTGCTTTCTTTGATTAGAGGAAGTTGTTCTCAGTTGCTCTGAAGGGAATGCAACATTAATTGCAAATATTGCTGCAACTTATAATTAGACATTAAATATTATTTTAATTTACTGTTGATTTGCTCTTACCTGAAGTTCTTCTTCAATTTTAAACATCCCCAGTTTTGTTATGCTACTTACACTTTTTACATATTTCTGACTTGTATTACAAAAAAACCTTTAAATAAAGCATTTTATCATTTATTTAGTAGTTTTTGTTTTCATTAGTAATTTTACTGCATATTGTATATTTAGTGGCCCTGTAAAATCTAGCAGAACATATTGTGCATAACGTTATGTATATGTGTAATTACAGAACAACTGAAGCATTTAATAAAGGGTAGAGTAATACTGTTTTGAAGTACACAGAATGACAGATGATATATAGATAGATATAAAAGTCACCCTCAAATCAGAAGTGCAAGAGAGGTACTACATTGGTAGGGGAGTGTGAAACACAAAGAAACGACCAGGGCCTCTGATCGTGCATAAAGCAAACAAACTGTTATTAACAGTAAGTCCTGCACTGATTTGGCTGGTTAGATCCTTCCTCCACAGCTGAGCTCTTCACCTTTAGTGTTGCACTGTGGCTTTTGACAGTTCCATCTGTCTACATCAGGCTTTTTTCCTACACTATGGGGTCTATTCACTAAGCTGCCGATGGCAGCTGAGTTAATAACCGACCCCCAAGTGAAGTGAGCTGAATGCTGTTCGACTATTCACTTCAGGCTTGTACGGCTGTATATCGGCTGAAATCAGCCGTACATCGGGTGGCTTCATGTGGCTTCGGGTCGGCCAAACATGCTCGGCATGTTAAGCCGACCTGAAGTGCAGAAGGAGTTCGACTCAGCCGATCCAACATTAGGATCGGCTAAGCCGAACCTCCGGCAGGCTATTCGCTGCTGTTCGGCCTATTCTCATAGATGCCGAACAGCAGTGAGTAAATAGCCGAAAGCTGCTGGGTGGCAATTGGCTCGGTTATTCTGCTCGGTACCTCTGTGGTACTGAGCAGAATAGAGAAAAAGTTTAAAAAGTGAAAAAAATAGAAAACGATTGTGCGGAGCTAGCAGTGACAACTAGCTCCGCCCAACTGTTTTCTATTGGACGGGCGGTTCTGCTGCCATCAAAAAAAAAAGCACCATAGGAATGCATAGCTAGATTTCAATTTTTCAATAGCCAATAGCAAACTAGCTATTGCACCCACCCTCTGCTGCTGTCAATCACCAGAGGGGGACCTGATGAAGAACCAGCAGCAGTGGGTGGGTGCAATAGCTAGTTTGCTATTGGCTATTGAAAAATTGAAATCTAGCTATGCATTCCTATAGTGATTTTGTTTATTCTGACGGCTGCCAATGGTTTCGATGTCAGAAGAAAAAAAAAACGAGCAGGGAAAGGTTTACTCTGCTCGATCGATTTCTGGGGGAAAGTGTTTCTCTCCCGGGTGGCCGGGAGTCGCGTTAGACTCCCAGAGTGTCCGGGAGAGTAATGGCAGATGGCGTCCCTCGTTACCAGGTAACCATGTCATTACACACTGAGAACACAGAGAGGCCGCTGTGATATCATAGTGGCCCGGCCGGGTTCTCAGTGTGTAATGACAGCGTCCCTGGTTACCTCGTAACCAGGGACGCTGATCTCTCTGAAAGTGGCCGGAGCCAGCCGTGAGATGACGGCTGGCTCCGCCCAGCTGTCAGAAGCAGGCATATGCCTTCGGCTCGACTGAGCCACTCGGCCAACTTCGGGAGCTGTACAGGCTATATTGAATAGCCCGTATAGCAGTCCTTCGGTTCTAAAGACCCGAAGGGGTCCTGGGGACGAAGCTAGCCGAAGGATCAGCCGAAGCTACGGCTAGATCCTTCAGCAGCTTATGAAATAGACCCCTATGTGAGTGCATTTTATACATACCTTGTTAATAAAAGTTTGTGTTTGCTTTTCACACGATCAGAGGTCCTGGTTGTTTCTTTGTGTTTCACACTCCCCTACCAAGGTAATACCTCTCCTGCACTCCTCTGGTAGTCTCTAGTGACTTATATACCCTCCAGAGCTACCAGAGAAGATTCAGGACTTTTGCTTTCACTACTGATTTTATTCACTACAATGTGAGTGCATTTTTACAATCTACTCAACCCTTTTTCCCCATGAGATAATGCGGTAGGTGGTGCACTTTGTTTGTACTCTTTTTCAGTTATTGGCGGGCCTTCTCTTCCTGCTTTATCAAGCAGCACACCTTCAGCTAGACCAGTACACTACCTTCCCATTGTGACTGTATATACATACCCACTTTGTACTAATTATTGCCCTACCCACACATTGTGTGCTATGATATCGTTTTTGCTATACTTGTTCTGAATATAGCCACCAGCAATTATCACCACTGTCACTGTACCAGTGACTGATGAATACAGTGGTATGTGTGGTGCGATGGTTGTTTGAGAAAGTTGTCAATTATTTTAAATGTCACTTTGGGATGTTTTTTGCATTTATGGTATTTTACACAGTTTTCAATGGTATCAATAAAGGGAAGTAATTTGTATCCAGTGTTTCTGTTGAACCTTTCTTTCTTTGGTTTGTTGATATATTTAGTGGCCTTGTAAAATCTAGCAGAATATGTTGTGCATAACTGTATTTATGTGTATCACCACAGAACAACTCAAGCATTTAGTAAAAAATAGATTAATACTGTTTTAAAGGACAAATGATTATAGATAGATAGATAGACAGATAGATAGATATATAGATATATAGATAGATAGATAGATAGATAGATAGATAGATAGATAGATAGATAGATAGATAGATTATTTTGGACAAGTGTTATTTAATCAGTTAATTCATTCATTTCACTGCAAGCTGAACATGGACAAACACGATCAGAAAATCAAAAAACTAAATACGAGGGAGATTTCCGCACCATAAACAGAGTTTTGTGCTATTAAGTATAAACAATATATAATCCGCCATTAGTCAGTGCTTTTGCTTTTCAGAGTACATATATTGTAAACTTTGTGTCCACCTTTAGTCAGATCTATTGCTTTCCGAAATGAACAAAGTATTCACAGTGTTGCTATCTGTTATTTTTAATCTGATCTTCCTTTGCTTTTATGCTGCTCCGCTGGAACAAGTCCTCTGCTGGATCATCCTGACATTATTTACCCAGATGAAGCTGCAGTGCCAGGAAGGGAGGATTAAAGCTGGCCATACATACTTTTAATCTCTCTTATTCAGCCCTGAACAAGACAAATCCATTGATTTCCCCCATCCATGCTAACCAGATTAAAGCCATAGATGGAACTAATTGCTGAGGGCAGAAATAACTAATTGGAGTCTTAATAAAAAGGAGTCTCTACATGTCTAGTCCTGAGAATCTGTGAATATGATGTTCATTTCACAAAGGAAGAGCATTGACTAATGGCAAATGTATTGTTTATACTTAAAGGCTAGATGCAGCTTTCTGACCATGCACAAAAAGGGAAACAAGCCTGCGGGGAGAAGAATCCCATAAATATGGGTGTAACATGAAACATGGTCAGATCGCAGACCCCCCCACCATCCCTCTTACCTGAATTATGGGGTTCTTCTCCCTTTGGGCTTGTTTCCCATTTTTGAAAATGGTGCGGGCGTGCATGGCTCTGCCCACACAGCCATGTCATCCACTCACAGATCCTTTGACATAGTCTGTGAATGGAGAAACTACAAGTCCTGTCTGCAACCACCATAAAGGAACTTCAATGGTCCCTCAATGGTAGTTTCAATGGAATACAAATGTGGTGATGTCACCAAACTTCTAGTCCACTTACACTTCATCCAATCCACGTTACTGTATGTCCATACCTCGGTATGGGCATGGATGGGAGAAACAGTCTGCCAAAGCAAGAGCATTGCACCCATGATCTACTGATCATGGGTGCAATGCTTTACTAACTCCTACACAAAAAAATAATAAATGCACATTTTTTTATTTTATGAAGAAGCGTGCATTTATTATTTTTGAGCAAAACGTGGATTTTCACTTTAAGAGAAATTTTTGTGGTGAGCACACGCATCTCCTTTTTAGTTTTTTGATACTAATTTTTTATGCTGCCAAGGTGATGCTATTGTCATGATATTAAAAGCACTTTATTCTATTAAAACACAATTAAATCATTTTGACATTATTCATATCAAAATATAAACATTACAAATTCATACCAAGAACCTAAATATTATTGCCAGTCACATAATTCCTGAACATTAATGAAAACAATCATACAGCAACATTTCATTGAAAGAAAGTATATGTAACAAGAAAGTGTAGTGCTGATATGCTCAAAATAATGAACATTCATACAGAAATTCAATTTACAGTGACAGCCTCATAACATATGTGATTGAAAATTTGACTTAAATCTTGGCTCAGTGAAAACAGAAAATATTCAGTTATTCATAAGTGTCATCTTTAATATTCATTCACTTTTTAAATATGGAATGCCTATATGCAGTCTAAATGAGGCTCTTACAGAAATGTGAGCATGATATTCATGACTTACATTAAATGAAAAGTCAGTATGAACTACAGATGCTTCCTCCATAGTTGTTTGTAAATAAAAAAAATAAAAAAACAGTTATTTTGTACCGCCTGCCTTCAATATCCACTTCACTGTTATCATGTTAGACATCAAAGTAAACCCATACTTGCTATAGGTTTAGTAGACTAACCCTTAAGGCTTGCAACATGAAACCTAAGATGCTTACCCTTACCTTCACTATGCTTCATGAGAAGCCTTAAAGTGACACTAAACTTAGGAGTTAAATCTTAAAAATCCATTCAAGTACCCTATTAACAGAAATGTAGCTTATTTGTGTATCACTGGGCTGTAGACCATCAAATCATCTCTGAATTCATACTGACACTGTCCTTCCTTGTTCCCCATGGTCCCTGTGTGTGTTGTAAAGTAGCCACCACTCCAAGCTCGCTCCTCTGATAGACTAAAATCTCAGTGCAAATTAATAAAATAATAAAGCACTTTATTTGTGTTGCTTACTTTCTGCTGGTAGGTAGATACCAAAGACAGTTGTCTTTTTAGACAGAGAGTTCCCTAGTATTACATATATATTACATATTACATATATATTATATATTACACATGGCATAGCTATAAAATTGTTAAGGCCAACTGTGGCACAGAGATAAATCTAATCTTGCGCAATTAAGTTTGTTAACTGACTAAAATTCAATAGTAATAAAATGAACTTGCAATGAAAGTGAATTAACACTGCTTATCTGTTGCCCAAAACACAGTTCTTTGTGTAGAACCCAAAAGCCTCTGTGCTGTGGCCTGTGGCAGAGCTTCAGGAATGCTGCGGATTCTCTGTATCTGTGGGAATTTTGGACCATAAAACTAACAGTAAACAGTAACTGTGAACCAAACAAAGCTGGTGCTGTTCCAAATAGTAGATTTTCAGTGATAATACTCAGGAAAAAAGGTAAATAAAATGCAAAAAACACAAAAATATTTGCCAATTCAGCATGATTCAGCTGAAATTATTTGTATACGTGGGAATTTTGGACCGTGAAACCAACAGTAAACTGTAACCATGAACAAAACAAAGCTGGTGCTGTTCCAAATAGTAGATTTTCAGTGATAGTACTCAGTAAAAAAGGCAAATGAAATGGAAAAAACAGAAACATATTTGCAATTCAGCATGACCCATGGCTACTAATACCACCAGAGACTTCTGCTATATCTCAGTAAAATAAATAAATACTACTACTACTACTACTACTACTACTACTAATAATAATAATAATAATAATAATAATAATAATACAAACTTACTACTAGAAAATATTTTGTCACATCTCATTGTTGCTGTAGTTGCTAAAAAAAAGGATTTACATGCTATTTACAATTTTTACAGATTCCCAGTCTAACTGGAAGTCGCCTGTGAGTTCAGAAAAGGAAAACAAACACTCCTTGTTGCTTGAGGTAAAGACTGTTCAGTTATATCTGTTTACAGCACAGAATACTCATTACAAGAATAAGAAACAGCTTATAGGGAGGTCTGTAGTCTACAATATTGCCATAATCTATATGCTCTGCATTTAAACCAAAAATGGTTTATTATTTTACAACTCCATAGAAATACAATTTATAATCATAAAAGAAAGAATAAATTACAGCTCCCACATGTATACTGTCTGCAGAGAGAACTTCAAATACACCCTTGTGATTGTTTCTGAAATTGTATCCAATAGGGAATTCCTTGCAATCTGTATATAAAGTCAAAATGTTGTATGTATGTTAGATGTACACAGGTAGCATTAAACCTGAAAATATTTGCCTTATAGGGAATTCACAGAACTTTTTCACATTTTAGGTTGTGTAACTTCCTGTTCTCATGGTATTTCCCACTTTATAATCTTTGAAATTTTAATACGGCATGTTTTATGGGCTGAAAACCAAAATACCAAAATGTCAGGTAAAGGGTAATATTGGACAAAAGGCATATGAGAAAAAATTATTAATGCACCTTACTTATTAAATTCACAGTTAGCAAACACCTAACTAGTTGTGCCAACTGGCTGAAAATTGCCTCCATTTTTTTACTACAGACATTGGTCCTTCAATTGTGGCAAGCTTTCCAAGTTCCAAAGCCCCAAACATGCCAAGCCCTTAATACTTTCACAGCCATGTTGTATTGTTGTCATTATTTTATTGTGTTATGTTTTGTTTTGGGACACATGTTCCCTGGAAGAATTCCTTTTTGTTTCAGCTGTCCACAGAACATATGTAAAAAGGTTTGAGAAACATCATCTGGCCTTTACTGAGATAAGAGAAATCAATTGCTATTTTGTTTTGTTTAGTATTTTTTATGACTTTCTTGGTAATACAATGGCTGTGACTTTAACTCAGTGGTGAAAAATTAAGCCCCTCCCCCATAAACAATAAATTATAACCTTATGATCTGGCCTATTTTGGCCAGACAAGTTTATGATCCAGTGTCTATAACAGTGGGACATGACTGCACAAAACAATCTGGCAGCTTTAAATACCTGCACAATTGCAATTTTATTCCTTGCTGCCAGGACCATCTACATCTTGCTCACCACCTATCAACAAGAGTACTCAAGTGACTAGAGCTTTTCTGTTTAGCAAGATGCTAGCAATAAATACATTGTAAGGCAAATGGATTATTCATACATGTCCATTTGTTCTCTAAAGTTTTGAGCTCTTTTCAAATTGAAAGCTTTCAATAACTTTTTTTTCTATCTCTGAATGAATTATCTTATAGCTGTGGTATTACTGTATGATATTCTTGGATCTTTATATTGGCAAATTTACTTGATAGTTTAAGTTAATATTGAAGAGGGCTGGCTGTAACTAATCACGGATGAGTTCAGTTTATGAAATGCATGTATAAACATTTATAAAAGTACTTTACTCTTCCCCCTATGTGTGCACTCTTGCATGTGTCCTGCTGTGAACCACTGTCAACCATGACAGCAGAAGTCCTAATTTTTGAGCAGAAGCCATTCAAAAATGTCCCTGCTTGAATGGTCACAGCAAGAGTCAGTTGCAGTGATCTTTCTGTGTTATCTTTTAAAATTGTTTGTATGTTACATAGTTGCTGCCTTGTTAGTGAGGATTATTGGCCTGTCCTGTTATGTGTGCCCTGTGAAGCTTATGTAAACACAAAAACAAACATTTAATATATTGCAGCATAGCAGTCCTTGGATAAGGTGCATTAGTTCCTTTTTTCAAGTTTTTTTACCTTTATTTTCAACTGTTAATTCTGCAAATAACACACTTCCTGTCCATGAGTGGTTACACTCACTCCTCTAGTGTATCTATGGAAGGTGTCATGGATGCCACCCAGGTTGTCTGCTTTTGTTCGTCTCCAGTACATTTGGGGTGATGGTATTAGTAGTTTACACACGAAAGTTTGTTTTTAATTCTAATTCAGTTCACAGGAAGTGACACATACACTGCATTTCTGGCAAGGTAAATAGGTATTTTTTGTACTTCATGAAAGTGTTCTTAGCCTGAAAAATGCAGCCACCACATCCAAAGCATCATGCAATATATATTTCATTTTTGTTATTGGTTTTAGTTATGCTTTAACTCTTTTGCTGCCATAGACATACAGGTTATGGCAGAAAAGAAATGCTTGTGGCTGGCAAGCTCAGTATCCCTATCTGTAGGCTTCATTTTCCAAGCCTATATGCTTATGGGGGTCTTAGAAAATAGTGACATACACTCAGACAGTATCTGCCACCATGTCTTCTACTGAATGGATGTAACTGGTAACTAACAAGCTGCCAATCACATCCAAACAGTATGTTAACTTGGTGGCTCCAGTGCATCTCCCGCTTCACAACTTATTGGATTTTATCAGGTAGACAAGGCAGGGCATATGTGCCTTTTCTTGCTGGCAGTGATATAATCACTATACAGCCATTCCTCTGTTAGCGACTTACCTGTTTTGCGACCACTCGCACTTACGACGGACCGCCGATCGACCTCCGACCTTGCACGTCAGCATCAGTGCGCTGCGTCGCTGGTGGAAGTGGTGTCCTCCGATCTTCACTGCGGGTCCTGGTAAGTATTTTCATTGCCCGATGTACAGTACACTGTTCGGTACTGTACATCTGCAACGCTATACAGTACTGCACTAATGCAGTACAGTACTGTATAGAGTTCCTCACTTAACGACCAATTCGTTTAACAACCTGGCTGTAGGAACGGAACTCGGTCGTTAAGTGAGGAAAACCTGTATGTTATAAGCCTTTAGATTTTAAACTCTCAAGGACAGGGCCTTCCTAACCATCTTTTCTTGAATTTTACTGTAAAGCACTGCATGAACTGTTGGCACTATATCAATCCTGTAGAATAATAATAATAATAATAATAATAATAATA
>NW_017307937.1:131921-133548 GCF_000935625.1 Nanorana parkeri | reverse complement strand
AGCCACTTTCATCACCCCCCCTCCCAGTTGCATTGCAGTACATTTGCTCCAGCAGCTGCATCTGTACCATCTACTTATTTCTTGACAGATTGAAAAATCAAACTGTTCCCTGACACTGTGCAAGATATCACTATCAAAAAAGAACGAGTCCTACATCAGCAATCATGCAATGGCAATGGTGGTTTACACCATTACCTGCTCCTTCCAAAACTGCTGGCCTGCCACCTTTACAAGCTTTTTCCACTTCTGCTGGCATGCTAACATTACCAGCTTCTGCCACCTCTCTTGATATTTTTTTTGTGCACTGGAGCTGGTGGGAAATACAGTGGTTTAAAAAAGACAGGTGGGTGTGGTTTACGATCGTCGACGGCTGTCATTGGTCAGTCTTGCCTGGAGGGTTATTCCAGGCAGCTGGTGAACGGCTTGGAAGCCGTTATGTAGAAAACCTCTTTAGGTGTGTGTGTGTACAGTTGTAACTGTTTGTATAAAGACAAGTGTTACTTGGAAAGGAGTAGTGTCATCTAATCATTAATAAAAAGTTTTAAAGGAGTGGATCATTCCTTGTGGCAATAGGATGGCTGGATTTTATCTTTGGGTGGTTGTATTCTTTCAATAAAATGTATGTTTAAAAGAAGGATGAGTGACAAATATGTTTAAAAACGAATATGTTTAAAAACAAATGAGCGCGGGGTAAAAGAGATTTATTTTGAAACAGGATTTATTTTGAAATAAATTGTTTTGAAACAATTCGTTACATGCACTGTTATGGTCTTTGAACCTTTCAATTGTAGCCATTCTAATTGTTTTGTTTGGGAAGTGGATAGTGCGTTTGGATGTGCATAGTGCGTTGTTTTTGGTATTTTTTATTGTTTTTTATTTTTTTTTTTAGAGGATGGTTTGTATCTCAAGATCTTCATTAAGTCCAGTTGGTACTAAGGTGTTTAGTTTGTATATCCAAAATGTCTCTCTATTGCATAAGAGTCGAAACCGCTCGGAAGGTGTTAGGTGAGTGGGTATGTGTTCTATAGCAAACACATGTAGGGCATGGATATTTTTGTGGTGTTTGGCTGTGAAATGCCGTGGGACGCTATGTTCTGTATCTCCTTTCTCTATAAAGCGTCTGTGTTCTCCAATGCGTTTGCGTAAAGGACGTGTGGTTCGTCCGACATATATCAAACCGCAGGGGCAAGTTAGTCCATATACCACATGATCATGTGTACATGTGATGAATTGTCTTGTGTTATATATGTTATTGCTATGGTCTTTGAATGTTACTTGGCCATGGTGGATAAATTGGCAAGTGAGGCACTTAGGTTGCCGTCGACGATCGTAAACCACGCCCACCTGTCTTTTTTAAACCACTGTATTTCCCACCAGCTCCAGTGCACGATCTCAGAACTACTTCTGGCTTGACAAAGAGGTACAGAGCCTCGAAACGCGTAGCCACACCGACCACTCCACGGACCTAGCCTGTTGCTTACTTTTTAACCCCTTGCATAGCGACCACTGCTCCACTGTCTGAACGGTGTACAGCGGTGCTCCTGCTCCCGATCAGCCGACGAGTGGCAGCCTGGCCAGCTGAGCTCTCATTGCACCTGACGGTGAGCGTCCCACTACACGCACAGTG
>NW_017307937.1:115001-126642 GCF_000935625.1 Nanorana parkeri | reverse complement strand
ACTGGTCATCCGGCCACAAGATTCACCTTCCAACATCCATGGACTGAACAGAAGCCCCACAGCCCGGAGCTCACTCCCACACAGACCAGCCACAGATTCCGCCCTGCGAGCCGTGCTGACAATTAACGGCAAGATACCACCTCGTCCGTCCAAAAGTGAGTCTGCATCAATAGTTACACTATATCTTTTAACTGTTTAACTGTTAAACACCCAGTATTCCAGGATTGTAGCGCTCCTTCTTTCGTTGTTTCACATTGCCACCTCTCTTGGCCTGCCACTGCCATCATTAGCAAATCATTGGCTCTCTCCTACCTGCCGCTGCCAACATTACAAGCTATGACAGCCTATCCTGTCCTATTCTATTCTAGTGCTCTGGCATTTCAAAGATGCCAGAATTAAAGTTTCTGCAGTATGGCTTGAATTACAAAATTTTAAATGTTTACTGCAGGGAAAATCATATATACTCTCTGAAATAATTCACTCTGTGGTTATTTCAAGATAAAAACTGTCTCATCTTGTTTTTGTATTGTGACCTAATCAAGCTGATCACATACTATCCAATGAATGTACAATATGTGTTTGTATTGTCTCTAAAATAATACATTCACATTTTTAGATCTTAATAAAACTTGCCCCATCTCTACCTCACAAATTGCAGCCTATAATGCTTGTTACATACAGTACAATAACTGTATTATATACAGGTGAAACTCGAATAATTAGAATATCGTGCAAAAGTTCATTTATTTCACTAATGCAACTTAAAAGGTGAAACTAATATATGAGATAGACTCATTACATGCAAAGCAAGATAGTTCAAGCCGTGATTTGTCATAATTGTGATGATTATGGCTTACAGCTCATGAAAACCCCAAATCCACAATCTCAGAAAATTAGAATATTACATGCAATCAATAAAACAAGGATTGTACATAGAACAATATCGGACCTCTGAAAAGTATAAGCATGCATATGTACTCAGTACTTGGTTTGGGCCCCTTTTGCAGCAATTACTGCCTCAATGCGGCGTGGCATGGAAGCTATCAGCCTGTGGCACTGCTGAGGTCTTATGGAAGACCAGGATGCTTCAATAGCGGCCTTCAGCTCTTCTGCATTGTTTGGTCTCATGTCTCTCATCTTTCTCTTGGCAATGCCCCATAGATTCTCTATGGGGTTCAGGTCAGGCGAGTTTGCTGGCCAATCAAGCACAGTAATCCCACGGTCATTGAACCAGGTTTTGGTGCTTTTGGCAGTGTGGGCAGGTGCCAAGTCCTGCTGGAAAATGAAGTCAGCATCCCCATAGAGCTCGTCTGCGGAAGGAAGCATGAAGTGCTCCAAAATCTCCTGGTAGACGGCTGCGTTGACCCTGGACTTAATGAAGCACAGTGGACCAACACCAGCAGATGACATGGCTCCCCAAATCAACACAGACTGTGGAAACTTCACACTGGACTTCAAGCATCTTGCAGTGTGTGCCTCTCCATTCTTCCTCCATACTCTGGGTCCTTGGTTTCCAAATGAGATGCAAAATTTGCTCTCATCAGAAAAGAGGACTTTGGACCACTGAGCAACAGACCAGGTCTGTTTTTCTTTAGCCCAGGTAAGACGCTTCTGACGTTGTTTGTTGTTCAGGAGTGGCTTGACAAAAGGAATACGACATTTGAAGCCCATGTCCAGGATCCGTCTGTGTGTGGTGGCTCTTGATGCACTGACTCCAGTCCACTCCTTGTGAAAGTCTGCAACACTTTTGAATGGTCTTTTCCCGACAATCCTCTCCAGGCTGCGGTCATCCCTGCTGCTTGTGCACCTTCTTCTTCCACACTTTTCCCTTCCACATAACTTTCTATTAATGTGCTTTCATACAGCACTTTGGGAACATCCAACTTCTTTTGCAATTACCTTTTGAGGCTTTCCCTCCTTATGGAGGGTGTCAATGATGGTTTTCTGCACAACTGTCAGGTCAGCAGTCTTTCCCATGATTGTGATTCCTACTGAACCAGACTGAGAGACCATTTAAAGGCTCAGGAACCCTTTGCAGGTGTTATGCCTTAATTAGCTGATTAGAGTGGGACACTTTGAGCCTAGATTATTGCACCTTTTCACAATATTCTAATTTTCTGAGATTGTGGATTTGGGGTTTTCATGAGCTGTAAGCCATAATCATCACAATTATGACAAATAATCTTGCTTTGCATGTAATGAGTCTATTTCATATATTAGTTTCACCTTTTAAGTTGCATTAGTGAAATAAATGAACTTTTGGACGATATTCTAATTATTCGAGTTTCACCTGTAATATAATATTTTTGGCTTTTTCTGTGCAATAAAATATTCTAATTTTTAATTCTTGATGAAGACCTGCCTTGTATCTCTGTCTGAAATTGCAGCCTACTAAAGCTGTTTACACAGTGCATGAACTGTATAATATTTCTTGCTATTTTCTGTGAAATAATAGATTATTTTTCTTCTTCCTTAACACCTGCTTTATCTCTCTTACTAAAGTTTTGGCCTAATACTGCTGTTTACACACTGTTCATTGGCTTTACAATACTTCTTATTTTCTGTCAAATAATACACTCAGATTTTATTTGTTTATTAAACAGCCCCTTCTTTGCATACATTTGCAACCAGTAAATGGTAATTGCCTCTGAAAATTATACACTCTACATTTAAATACATGATGAATCCTGCCTAGTCTCTCCCTCATAAATTGTGGCCTACTAAATCTGTTCATATAGTGTGCATCAAATCTGTAAATTATATCTGGTTGTTGTCTTTGAGCTAATGTATTTTCATTTTTTATTGCATGAAAAAAACCTGCTTTACCTCTCCTTAAATTGTGGCCTAGAAAAGTCACTTGCATACTATTATTTAGTTTTTTTCTGTTTGTCTAATTCCTTCAGTAAAGCCAAGGAAACCAACGCACTAGTACATAAATGTGTTTTTATTAAACAAGAGTACTGTGTTTACAAACTACTTACAGTTACAGGAAAAGCAGGACTGCATAGGCTTCTGATAACCATGACAGGGGGTACAACCTTTTACTGTATAACTGGTAACAAATTGTTGAGTGCGTTTGTCGTTTGTTTTGCTAGTGGGTACAACCTGCCTGCTTGGGCCATAGACCATGGATGCCTCTTTTTAAGGAATTAGTAAAGCATTGTTCTCGTATAGGACATGGGATGATAAAGTCTCAGGTCATTTTGCATAATCCTAACCACTTTTAATTAAGTAAAGCAGAGAAGAAGGTAGCATCTTTAATTGGCTGGAACTTTCTTCATGCTTTTTATACTGAAACATAAAGAAGGGAGAAGGCAGAGACAGAAATTAGGGCATTAAAAGACCAACTAGCAGTAGCATCAGAGTGCGTACCAACAACTGCTAGTCCTTCTAACAACTTTCATTGGGTGTGCAACCCTCATGAACAAATCAATAAATGCCTAAGGGCTTGTTCGCAACTGCAGCTGCGCTCAACCATAAGGCTTCTGGTGTGCATGTGCCCATACAGTGCCAACGTGCTTTATTGAGCCACATTGCAATTTTTCTTTTTTTGCTAGAAACAGTGCAATGCGGCTCAATCAAGTGACATTGTATCAGGTTCTATGGGCTCACTGCAGTGCAATGTGGTTGTACCGTGTCTCACTGTGGTGCACTTAAAAAAGTGCTGCATGCCTTACTTTTTAAGCCCACACCACTGGAATGCAGCATCACCATACATGACAAGGCAAATTGCCAGTGCAGCCCAAATGCAGATGGTGTGAACAAGCCCTTAAGGAAAATTAATGGCCACAAACCTGATATTAAAGCTAAGGTACACACCATTTTTACATCTCAAAGCTGGTACATGCTTTCCACAGGCAATAGTGAGGAGGAGATAGAAGTGATATTAATGATAAAAATGATCACCCAGTGGGAAGAAAAGTGTGCCAGACCTCTTATGACTGAGCACAGGAAAAATCTTACACCACATGATGATGATGATCACCCAGTGGGGAAGTATAGGAACAGGCTTGATGCGACAACACTGGTGCTCCGCTACAAGAAAGAGAATGCTAATCAAGAACCTGTTTAGCTGTGATTGCTTAAATTTTTAAAGTCCCATTTGCTAAGGGAATCTTGAAAAAGCTATAACAGAACTGACTTGTATCCCTATTGCATACAGACTATTGCCATTGCTAGGAAAGTAGAGATATCATGTGCATGTGTGCATGCGACACACTCTCTATGTCTCGTACTGTTTTCCTGTCACTGTATGTAGTTTCTATAAACAACATTCTTTCTTGTTTAGTAAAAGCACATTAATATAATACTGGGCTGGTTTCCTTGACTTTACTGCAAGCATTAGATAGTTAGCCAAAAAGAAAAAGCAAAAAAACCTGTGCACTGAGTCTGTAATATTTATGTTACACTTGGTATTCTGTTATAACTCAAAAACTCAAATTTTTACTTCATGATAAAAGCTTACTGGTCTCTCCCTCTTAAAATGTAGCCTATTAAAGCTGCCTTCATAGTGTACATCAAGTCTGTATAATATTTCTGGCTTTGGTCTCTGATTAACGCACTCTAATTTGATAAAATAATCAAGTGTCACAGCCAAACTACCTAAAAGAACGTTCAAGTTAGAATGAAGATTGAGTACTGCTGCTGTGTTTAACCAAGCTGTAATGTGAATATGATATTGATACAGTCTTTGAAAGTTGTGCTGTTCTGTACCACCACATATAGCTTTACTGCACCTCAATAATATGTAAATGAAAGGACTGGTGTTTTCTCCATATCACCCACAAGGTCACATTAAAAATGAGGATCCTCTCCCTGCTGTATGGACTTTTTACATTTTTTTGCAATGAATATATGGGCTTAACTTACAAATCAGTAACCGTTTTGTCTACTTAATCTGTGTGTTTTGGCAAAGAAGGATTTTGATAGAGAAGGAACTAGTAGGCACATGTCCTACTAAATGAATAGGTCTGGTTCAAAGTGCTAAATCACCCTCAATCCTGAAGTGGTTAATTGAATCTGTCCTTATCCTATCTTGACTTATTATTTTTTCTCTACAAACAGAATCCCTAAAGTAGAATTGTAGCCAAAAATGTGTTAATTTGCGTTAGTATAGATTTACCTATTGACAATGGTCACTGAGACAGTAGATCTCAAAGATGGGGACATGAAAAGCAATAAGACAAATAAGAGCAATATGACACTGAAAGAGTGGGTTTTTAGAAAGTGATTTATACACAATTAAAGTAACATGAAGGAATCTTTTGGTGACTGCTTTATAAAGAGAGGCAGATCACATTTGCCTTTTCTTTTTGGCAGTGGCAGTGCTATTCAGCAACAGCACATAAAGAGGTTGGTGGAGTGGCTAATCAAACATTCCTTCTCTCAGGTGCATATCAGTGCCTTTTCATCAGCAGGTGCAAATGTGTCTTCTTTCTCCTCCTCTACAGGGAATTATCCAAACTGGCAATAAGAATAAAGTTGAATAATTTCAGCACACCATGAGTAACTTGATGTTTCGAGATGCTGAGGATTTCATTTTATTGCATGTGGAGGAAGAGAGTGCCAGGAAGCAGACAATAGACAGGGAGATGCATTTGCCATTGATGTTCCTCCACCTGCAGCTTACTTCCGAGGGGGCGTGAGCAATGAGGAGAGTGGGGGTTATGAGGCGGAAGAGAGTAACTGGGTGCCAGAGGTTGTAGAGGAGGAAAATGAGCATTAGGCACACAATAAGTGAGGCAGGATATCATCCAGGAACAGAAGAAGGGTCAACTTTAAGAAGAATAAAGGGAGCATTCATCCTATTCCACCAGATGGCAATGCCCCACAGGATCACGCCACTGTCATCCCTATGGCTACTCCACACACCTTAGCAGTCTGGACCTTTTCAAACACATCTGCTGCTGACAGCATTGTAGCAATTTGCATCCTTTGACTGCAGTGCATTAGGCTTCGTAAATATACCAATCATTTTGGTACCACATGCATGAAGAGGCACATGACTGTTCACCACACAGCTCAGTAGGATCAGCACATGAATTATACTGTTCAGCAGCAAAAGGTCCACATTACTCCTCCTCTTCACTCCTCCCATTTCAGCTCTCAAACCCCGTTCTCCAAGAATCTCCATCTGCATTTTCTGCAACATCTGCAGCCTAAAGCAATAGGGAGGGAAGCCTGACAAAGGGATTAAGATAGGATGGGTATATGAGAGGGGCTGGCGGAAGATAGAGTGGATATAGAGAAAATCCTCAAATATATGTATACCTTTTGCTTTGTACCTTAGGAAAGAAAATTAGATAATAATAAGTTCCCTTTTATATTGCTTTGGACCCTATGAGAAAACAGGAATATTTAAACTAACTGAAATGAAGATATCCTGTAAAAAAGAGATAGGGATTTATAACAGAGCACTAAGTTTAATGTGGGTTCTTATTATTGCAAACTTATTTCCCTTCAGGAAATCAAATGGTAGTGGTTTATGCTGCATGATGTGATTTTGTGCACTGTGAAGGCATCCTCTAGAAAGTTTACCCCTTCTGTTTTCATGCAACATTAATGGGTGGGGATGCAAAGTCCTGGGTGTCCTGAGCCGCATACATATGATGTAAGTCTATGTATAATTTTATAGTTACTATGTAACTATAAAATTTCAGCACAAGGGGCGAAGGGGGTTCTTCACAGTTAGAGCGGTTAGGGTCTGGAACTCACTGCCACAGGCAGTGATTTCAGCTAAGAGTGTGGAATTGTTCAAGAAACGTTTGGACGATTTCCTAAGGGACTGTAATATACCGGGGTACAATAACTCCTAAGAATGAGATCCTAAAGGTTGGACTTGATGGACTAATCTCTTTATTCAACCTCAAATACTATGTAACTATGTAGCTATGTAAGTCAGATAAGATGTTTGGACTGTGTTTGGTATGAATGTTGAGGTGCACTATAAGCAAAAAAAAACCCAAAAAGGATAAGACTTTGAAAAAATATATCTGCTGTATGTAGGCCAAGTTAATTGTAAAAGAAAAAAAATCAATTACACAGCCAAATACACTACATTGCCCAAAGTATTCGGACACCTGCCTTTACATGCACATGAAGTTTAATGGCATCCTAGTCGTAGTCCGTAGGGTTCAATATTGAGTTGGCCCACCCTTTGCAGCTATAATAGCTTCAACTCTTTTAGGAAGGCTGTCCACAAGGTTTAGAAGTGTGTCTATGTGTTATTATTAGTATTATTATTACATAGTATTTATATAGTGCCAACAGTTTGTGCAGCGCTTTGCAATATAAGGAAGACATTACAATCACAATACAATTCAAGATAAGATGGTAAGGAGGGCCCTGCCCCTGGGGGCTTACAATCTAAAAGGTACTGATGCTTTGTGCACTGGTGCGTAGTCATGTTGGGACAGGAAGGGGCCATCCCCAAACTGTTCCCACAAAGTTGTAAGCATGGAATTGTCCAAAATGTCTTGGTATACTGATGCCTTCAGAGTTCCCTTCACTGGAACTAAGGGGCCAAGCCCAATCCCTGAAAAACAACTCCACACCAAATTCCCCCCTCCAATAAACTTTACACTTGGCACAATGCAGTCAGGCAAGAACTGTTCTCCTGGCAACCACCAAACCCAGACACGTCCATCGAATTGCAAGACAGAGAAGTGTGATTCGTCACTCCAGACAACATGTCTCCACTTCTCTAGAGTCCAGTGGTGGCATGCTTTACACCACTGCATCCGACACTTTACATTGCACTTGGTGATGTAAGGCTTGGATGTACCTGCTCGGCCATGGAAACCCATTCCATGAAGCTCTGTACGCACTGTTGTTGTGCCAATCTGAAGGCCACATGAAGTTTGGAGGTCTGTAGCTATTGACTCTGCAGGCAGTTGGCGACTTCTGTGCACTGTGTGCTTCAGCATGCGCTGACCCCGCTCTGTCGTTTTACATAGCCTACTACTTAGTGGCTGAGTTGCTGTTGTTCCCAGTTGCTTCCACTTTGTTATAATACCACTTGACCGTGGAATACAACATTTGACCGTGGAATATTTAGTAGCAAGGAAATTTCACGGAACACCTGAATCCAATGATTTGGAGGGGTGTCCCAATACTTTTGGCAATATAGTGTATGTCCTGCCACTGTATGCTGTCACTGAGACTATCCCTAAAATCATACTGTTTCATAACACTACATGCAGCTTTAAGACATCTAACAAGCGTGTTATTTAAAAGATTTGTATATTTTCAATGTTGCACTCAAAGTTACATTAAAAAAAACCTTTCCCCACTGTAGATTTCTTTTTTTTTCTTTGTTTCTTTTTCATTGCCAAGCTCCCCATGCCTTTTTTTGTAAAACAAATTGCCTATTAGCCTTGAAAGTAGCCAGAAATTAGTATCGAGATTCACCTCCAATAGATTGGGGTTATATGCTAAGTTCAGGTTTCTGGGTCTTAAAGCAGGATTCCATGACCCGCTGATGAACTAAGCCTGGGCAGATTAATTCATCCCTACTATGAACATAATGCAATTTTTGCTTCAAAAGCCCAATCAGATTAAAGGTAAACAACAAGAATGGGACTTCAAGTATCTAAAATTATATTTACCTTTTTAGTCCTTCTTTGACTTAGAGGATTATTACATTTCCCCAAGGGACTTCTTCCCTTTCAACATGTGTTCTGGTTGAAGTGACTTCCGTGTGAACATTTTCTTAAGCAAACGGTCCTTTAAAAAGATCAGTGAGAAGCATGCAGGAACATCAAAGCAATGGTTATTTTTAGAGGGACTACATTGTCGGGTTTAATTTTACACTATCACTCTTATTTAATAACTGCTTGAGTATCAAAAGATTGCAGTTTACAGTCACTAGTATCCAGAAAAGACTACAGCATACTGAAAACATTTATGGGTCTGTTTCTAAATAGTTAGCATAGCAATGTGTCCAGTGAACCAACATGTATATTTGTTCTGTGCTAATTAACCAGCATTAGCTCATTAGTCTTAGGGATGTTTCACACAGTATATAAAGCTAAAATGTTATGCTCTTAGGGTGTTTTCGCTTTCCAATCAAATGTTTTAGGCTATTGTTTTAGACTATTTTCTTTTCTGATTGAATGTCCTTAGCCTATTTTCCCTTAGGATCAAATGTTCTTAGGCTATTAGTGAATGTCACATTTGCCCTGTAAAAGACAACTTAAACATCAAAAACCAAATGTGCTCACATAATTAGCAAGGGTATCATTTGCAACTTTTGGGTGAATGCTAATACATTTGCACAGTAATTTGTTATAAATAGACCCCCTTAGTGAACATGTCCCCTTAGTGAACATGCCCCCTTAGTGAACATTGTGAGGAGGAATTTTTGCTTAGCTCTACCTGACAGCATTCTGCCAGTTTGCAAAGTGTTAGCATTAGCACTTTATCACTTTTCAAATTCTTTCTATATAAGGCTGAACTACATGGTGACTTACAAAGAAACTGCTACATTCCACACTGGGTTTTCCTTTATTTGCTACTTGCATCTTTCTATGTAAGTACATAATTTTACTTATTTGAAAAAAATATATATGCCTGTATATATACAGTAAAATGAATAAAGCCTATTTTTTATACCTTTTCCCAGCATTTCAGAATGAAAGTAAAGGATATGATTTAATCATTAAATGATACAGTGTGTAAAACAAACGCATTTAGGGATAAATTGTTTTTGGAGAGAAATTTAAAGTTCTCTAGAAGAAAAAATTGCCCTAGAGAAGTATAGATTTGCTTCAGTTTGTGATACTTTCATGAAGCAACATGAGAGTGTTTCATAGATAAAATTATAATGTTCTGAGCTTCCGAGACTTCATGAAAGAAACAGAAACCTGTGATGTTTAAAAATATATAGATTCATTGCAAGTTGGATTAAGATGTATCACATTATAAGCACCATAACATTTATTACACAGGTCCCTTGATATTTTTTGTTTGGCTTTGTTAGAAAACTGTAATAAAAATATGTTTTAATGTAGCTTTTATTTTTATTTATATATAAAATGGCTAGTGTGTGCAGTTCTTACTTTTTTTATTCCTAGCTATAGATGCTCAGTTTTTCTATATTTATTTTGCAAAGTGCTTTATAGTGATTCTTGTTTGAAATGGCTAATTTCCTCATTATATTAATTTTAAATAACTACACAGTTTGATATATTAAAACATAATTGTATGGGTAGGAAATGCTGCTGATGTGAGTGAAAATGTACACAGATATAATAAAGTTGTGCTTATACTATCTGAAACCTTAAACATTATTATCACTCTATGATCTAGATTATGGAATAGTTTAATGTGCTTAAACAATTACTGGATGTTATCTTTGATTAACTGATTTGTGATCTTCCCCAAAGTTTGAAATTATACTAACTTGCAAATGTTTTAAAGGGTCTATCCAACTAAAAAAACACAAAGAAAACTATTTAATTACATGAGATGTCTGGAGAGCTTTATCAATGTTGGATTCCTAAAACACTCTGGGACTCACACAGAAAGAACTACCCAATAAGGATGAGCTCAGTTTCATCTCAAACACAGTCTGAACCTAAGCTTCTCTGAACATGGAAGTAAGCCTACTTCACTGCCCAATTAGCTGCTGCCGGGGACATCCCAGGATGCAGTCATTGACCTTATATGGTCACATGGAAATATTTGGCCAATCACTTTGACCTAATATGGCCATGTGGCTCTTATACGCTCCTATTTGTTCCCCTTGCCAATGGCTTGCTAGATTATCTGTTGGATGTCTTACTTCCTTTACCTCTTAGCATCCTTTTACGGGTGCAACCAGGCACATTGTCTTAAGGAGATATTCTCTGCGTCTGGAAGTTATCTTCTGGCCAATACTTAGCACTGAGGTGTTGGGATGCCATAGCATATACTGTAGCTATTATCCAGTGTTGGTTTTAAATCTGGCTCTGCACTCTGATATAGTGCCCAAACAAAGATTTTATTATTTAGCAGTTTGGGGAGTTATCCTTTGCTTTGGATTGTTTTTTTGCTTTTTACTTGCATTTGCCTATGATCTGCCAATCCATTTACAACTTACCTAGTCTTCTGACTTCCTATCCCTTTTCCCCTCTTCATGACACCTGCTGCATTTCTCAAACCTCTGCCAGTACTGGCGTAAACTCAAGTCCATAATCTGGAAGCTGCCATGCCATTCACACTATATTTTGCTTGGTGGGGACATGGGTGGTGACCAAGCGATCTTTGAACACAATATCTGTAACAAAACCACCACCAAATATTACACGAATATGAAAATAATTGATGCAATTTTCAGTCTTTAGCTTTTACAATTCACATGCCAGTTCCAGGGCATTCATTCCTCTATAAAACCCTTGAGCCCCAGAGCATTTTATTTATGTTCTCAGTAGTGTCTCAGTTCCTTATATCCGTATATTAGCAAAATGATGAAACCAGGACTTGTTTTTACAGATTGTGCTAAAATTGCAAATGACATTGTGTTTGCTTATGTGAGCATTTCTGCGGAGGGATTTTTTTAAATTTTGAAAGTATTTTAAATATGTATTTATATATCTAGATATATATCTAGATATCTAGGTATACAGTATATCTAGATATATATCTAGATATATATATATAT
>NW_017307937.1:109340-114947 GCF_000935625.1 Nanorana parkeri | reverse complement strand
ATATATATATTAGTGTTGAGCTTCATGCATAGGGCTTGCATAGAGGTAATCCAGATGTTAAAGTACATTTAAGGGCATCCACCAGAAAGTACACCTGTTAGAATCCAGAGCGCCTCCAGGTGGTGCTGGAGCTAAGCCCTGCATTTTCTGTGCTCACCTGCAGGTGTCTCCAGGAAGCCAGGAGCTGTAAGGGTACCAGACCACCACTGGGTGGTGCTGGAAACTGCAGCTCCAGTACTCATCTGCAGGTGTCTCCCAGCTGCCAGTACTTAGTCATCACCTGGTGCTTCCTGGGAGGATATTTAAACCCTCCCTGCAGTCAGGATGATGGCTCAGTATCCTGCTATCATTACCTGTTTGCAGTCCTGAACCCTGTTCCCTGTTTGCAGTCCAATTACCTGTTTTGCAGTCCTGAACCCTGTTCCCTGTTTGCAGTCCTGTTACCTGTTTGCAGTCTTGGGCCCCGTTACCTGTTTGTAGGCCTGATTCCTGCTTGTTGCAGTCTTGTTGTTAATACAAATTAACTGTATATAAACACATACTGCCTTGTCCGGTGTGGTCATACGTGTTTGGTCGACCTGTGTGGGCACCTGCATACGGTATGGGGACACCTGTGCTGGTACCCCTGACAACACCCTCAGTCAGAATGCAAAATTGTCATGCAAATTTTTAGCCTCCTGACTGTTCACTAGACTGTTTGGTCAAGCCCTAGCAAAAGCCTGTTTCTTGCTCAAACTGAATCATACTACCTAGTCTCTTACAGCAAAACATTCTTAGTCAGAAGTGTGCCAGGGTGTTTTCAGCAACAAACCCCAAGTCTACCACTAAACAGCCAGATTCCTGGCAGCTAACCAGTTTACCTGATAAAACACAAGCAAATACACTCTATCTCTGAACATTCCTTTGACCAGCTGGGGCTGTTTCTCGCATACCCCCCATGTTGGAAGCCTGGGTTTCAACACCTGTTTCCTAGACAGTGTGCTCTGAAGAAGTCATCAGCATTTTTAGATTACAACAATCCTAGTGCTCCAGTGTGGCTGCTTATAAATACACAGCCCCAGAAGATAGACCACGCAGCCCTGAGTGACCTTAAATGAATAAACATCAGTGTAATTCAAGCCAGTGCAGTGTACGACACAGTCCTGCATCACTTTTCATTCATTCATAGTAGTAAAAGATCTGCAAGGCCTGTGTATTTATAAACAGTCCCAATGTCCTAAGTCATATTTTACTAATTATGCATGAATGATCAGCACTGCTAGGATTTGTGATAGAGCTGTCAGTTCCCTATATGTTTACTAGAAGAAAGCAGCTTTATCATACTGATCTGCAGCACTAATTGTTCATTTATAATAGTTAACAAACAGCTGAGTGAAGGAGCTCAGTACTGCCGGTACCCTCCTCTTCTACAGGAATGCCCATATATTGGCCTTCAGACTAGGGTGGAGCTACAGCCAGCATAACATAAGTAAAGAGATTATTTTATTCTGCAGTGGGGCCACTGATTAGCTCATATAGTATTTGTTCCCCTGGCAGATAAAATAAAACATTACTATTTTTCATGAGACTTCTTCTTTAAAGTGTATTTCCACTTTTCAGTAAAATTTAAAAAATACCCTCTATATATTTGTTTTGTGTTCCTATTCACACAGCATAACGAAAAATAACTTTTTAGATGTGTTGTTGCAGCAGGCAACATAGGTAATTCAGGCTTTTCTCAGTACCTTTACACTGATATGACCTCATAGAAAGACTTAGGACTGAATTTTGAAGATTGTGTTTCTCTCATTAACACCATTAACATACAATGGACAAGCCAGGGTTGTATTTATTTAACCCCTCACAGCCCCTCCTAACATTTAAAAGAAATAGAAGCACAAATAAATGTTAACCCTTAAAAACCTAATTCAAGTAAAATCAATTTAAACTGCAAGAAGCATTGCTTATGCTATGTAAATAGCAACAGGTAACAAATATAAAATAGGTGTTATCCCGATTTGGCTGCAAAAGAAAAAATATATTTTAAGAGTGCTGCTACAGTGGCAAAAGTGCATTTTTTGGTGATTGGAGTGCCCTCTCTAATTGCACCTACCTTATGGATTTGTAGTTTTATTGGACCCTGTCCAGTGGTGTATCCCAGATACCAAGCCTCTACTAACCCTATGGCATATTTTTTAGGGTTTGCTGGTAAGCATACTTTCTGAATGGGATTCAAGATGGCCTGCACTTTAGTGAGATTTCCTTCCCTGTCCATGCTAAAAATAATTACATCATCTAGATAGGCCACTGTGAAGTGTTGATGTGGTCTATAAATCTCATCTATCATTTTTCTGGAATGTAGTCAGAGTTCCTTGTAATCAAAAGGGCATTTAGGCATACTTCCACAACCCTGCATGTTCATTAAGCCATTTTTGTTTTGTTTGCTCTATCAGGGAACCAGTCAATATCCCCCAGGAAGACCAAGGGTTGTCATGAACCTAGATGGACTTAATCTCTGTATCAGTTGATTAACTCGGGCCATGGGGTAAGTGTCAAAAGTGTCAGTTTCCAGAAGTCATTGCAAAATCTAAAGGAGACATCCAGTCAGGGAACCAAGACTGTAGGACTACACTATTCATTTTTAGACTCTTCCATCACCCCAAAGTTTAGCAATCTCTGTTCCTCCTCTGCCACTGGCTTTCTACAGGCTTCCAGAATTTGATAGGGCTTAAGTGTGACACATACGTTAGACTTTGGGCACATGCTTTAGGATTTGTGACATTATCATATTTAATTACCTTACTGTAGCCCGGAAAATACATGCTTATTCAGCTGCAGAAATTCTTTTACTTCATATTTTCGAGCAAGGGACTACTACATTAATACTATAAAGTTTACATTTGAGCCTTTTTTTTTTTCTCTTCATGAACAAATGGCACTGGGACAAATTGTCACTTGCCATGCAAAAACAGGTTAAATAGAACAGGACCTAGTACCAAACCATGTGTTCTGAATTAACCTCATTTACAACTACACTCTGATATCTATATTTCAGACAGCTGCATCTCCCCTAAAACACTCAAGGGTTAAGTCCTAACTTGTACTTTTCTTATGAGATCATAATGAGGCAATGCTTTGCTGAAAAGAAGAGAGGCTATGACCATAGCCCCAACTTGGTCCAAAACATTTATGATATAGTAAAAAAGAATCAATCAGATTAGTCTGAAATGTCTGTCCTCAGTAAAACCATGTTTTGTTTTTTTACTGGCCTGAAGTTCCCAGCTTCTACCTTACTACCCTTCTTGTGAATAGGTACAATATTGGCTGTCCATCAGTCATAGGCAACATCACCTGTTAGAAGAGATCTGGAATATGTTCTTCTCTGGTTGGGATTTGTAATAACTCTTTTAGAAAAGCCCCTTTCAATGGCTCCAACATATCTATGTTCCTGCTTGTACACACAGTTGAAAACTCCAGTTACTGTTTGGCATATTGAAGTCACCTATGATAAAACCACCCACTTCATTGTCATTTGAGTTATGTCAATCAACAGGTTATCATAATCTTAAACTGCCCTGGGGGCCCATATACTACACCAATTGCAAGGGAATATTCCTCCCTGACTTGTAGCCAGACCACAGGTTTTTGAATAGTTCATTTGTTTTCCAATGTATTCTTAGTCTTATGCTATTCTTGACATAAATGGCAACTCCACCATTAAACAAGAAAGAAAATCAATACCATTAGCAGAGCACTTTTCCCTATATTTTCTGTAAACAAATCCTTTTCAGTTTGCTGTATAATAGTATATAGCAGAATTGTTAATGGATCTGTCTGTTCCACACATGGTCTGCATTGTCTATGTGAGAATGTGCTCAACAATTATTATTTTGACTTGCCTGAGACTGCATATAGAGCGAGAGAGATTATTTTTTTTCCAGTTTCATCTTATTTCTCACAGTTTCACATGGAACTTCAGACATAGACACATGCAGTTAGTGTTGGGTAGGAACGAGCTTCAAGATCAAGTTGGCCATGAGTTTGACCCAAACGCTAGCTATTCACAGTTCAGGAAAATTGTGAACAAATGGGATTGTTTGCTGCCATAGCAACCATCTATTAATGGCCTTTCAACTGAGGTCAGGTGGCATATAAGGGCCAATATTTTTTTTTATGTTCCAGCCCTCCCCCTAAAAAAAACGGGTTCCCAGCCTTGTATAAATGTGTGTGGCATTAGAGTATATAGGGACAGCTGACAGAACATTTTCAGGGGAGATAGTTACTGCTATACAGTACTAGACAGTGCTTCAAATGCAGAGCAATACAGTGATATATACAGTACTGCATAACAATGAATTTCAGCGTGGTGGGCTACAAAATGTGGAGTGTATTCCCCACCCATATTCACTGTGCTGTCATGTGCTACATTACTGTAAAATGCATTGCAGTAGGTTATATAATATTATGTACCGCCTTTGTATTTACAGTGAATAGACCCCACAATCCTTTTTAGGACTACCTTTTGTGTGTCAGCATCAACTTCTGTTGCTGTTTAGCTACTGTGCCCCATGCATAGATTTATGATTCAACCTGCCCGGTCTTTGTATCTGAAACTGCAGCCTTGTAAAATGCTTACATAATGTCCAGTGAGTGTGTACAATATTTCTGTCTGTTGTCTCTGACAAAATACACTAGAATTCTTTTTTCTTGATAAAATCTGCCTTGTCTCTCCTTCTTAGATGGCAGTCTAGTAAAATGCTTACATAATATACGAGTCTGTACAATATTTCTGGCTACTAACTCTGAAGTAAGGCACTCTAATTTTTATTTCATAACAATAACTGCCTTGTCTCTCCCTCTTAAATTGCTGCCCAATCAGTCATACATAATCTCCAAACACTGTGCCGGTACAGTGTCGGTACTATATATGGTACTGTAATTTTTACTCTAGCACAACTACCTTGCCTCTGAAATGCAGGGTTGTGGTTTTAAAATGTTTGTGTGCTCTGTGTTGACATTCTATTAAACCTTTTAGACAATACAATGTGGTACTGCATAAAAAGATCACAAGGTATGCTATCAAACTGTATTGCCACGCTTGAGGGCTTTAGCTTTTTTGGGGATTGTAAATTTTCTGATAGCTTATGGATCTGTTATGCCTGCTCCACCACTCAATTCTGGATAAAAAAATCAAGTGTTGCAACAAAACATACTTACAAGTGTAAATTAATCAGATAGGGGTGCTGCAGCTGTATGTAACACAAGGAATAATGTAAAAGTTTAAAAAGTATTACACATGCAAATTATGTGATGCCAGAATATGATATTGCTGATGCTGTCTGTGAGAATCGTACTGCTTCCACTTCATAACACATACAGCTTAAAGACATCTCCCAAGCAAGTAATTTTAAGGATTGTTTTTTTTTCCATGTCACCCTTAAAGTCACACAAAATGGAGGGCCTTTTCCCTGTAGAAATGTATTTCTTAAAATTGTTTTTTACCTTAGTACTTGTCTCATATGACAGTGCCCAGATCCCCATGCCTTTTTTTTTTACAATTTCTTGCCTACTAGTCTTAAAAATAGTTAGGATTATTTTTTAAGATTCACCCCCCCCCCCATTTCTTTT
>NW_017307937.1:101465-109212 GCF_000935625.1 Nanorana parkeri | reverse complement strand
ATGATTATTTTTTAAGATTCCCCCCCCCCCCCCATTGACTTTAATGGGATTTGTATTAAAATTAGTAATTTTCAGAATTTACACTAAGTTTGACAAACTTCATGTGAATGTAGCCCAGGCACATCCACTCATTCCTAGTGCTGGGAGAAGGGAAATATTTACTGCAATAATTATTACTGCAGTATTTTGTAGACCTGTGCAATTTGTTTAGTTCTGAATTGAAATTCTGATACATTTTTAGACATTCGATTGCATCAGAATTTCCGAATGAAAAAAAGACGAATCCAAATGTATTCAAACTTCTAATTTTGGATGCATCTGAATTTCTTTCTAAAGGTCATTCTTGTGAACTTTTGTTATTAAACATCAATGTAAAAAAAGTCCCCTCCCCAATTGATACCAGACCCTTTAGATCTGGTAGGAATGTTACTGGGGACCCCCAATGTAAATAAAGGGGACAACCAGATGCTGACCCCCTTGTGAATGAGTAAGGAGTAGTTTTTACCCATACTTATTCACCAAATAGTAAATAAAATAGTAAATAAACACACAACACATGACAAAGTCCCTTATTAGAAAAAAAACACAAAACACTTTTTTGAAAGGTCCTTTATTTTAATGTAATCCACTGGTCAATCATCCACGTCAATTATGATGAACGATGCCTGACGACTCAACAAATAAAAAAAGTCTCACCCTCTGCTGAGCCGTCCAATCCCAATGAACGCCGCCGCAAAATGAATAGGTCTGATCCGAACGTAAACAAATGACAATGACTTGTTCTCCCCCTTTCCTGCTCTGCCAGGCTGCTGCTGGGATCAAGGGTCTGGTAGGAATTTTAGGACCCACGCTTTTTTTATTTTTTGGGGGCGTTGAGGTCCCCCTTAAAATCTGTACCAGACCTAAAGGGTCTGGTTTGACTTTTGAGGGGAACTCCACAATTTTTTGGCATTAGGGGCCCCCTAACATTCCTACTAGACCTAAAGGGTCTGGTATGAATTAGGGGGAACCTCTATGTGGGGCTGGGACTTTAAAAAATTGGGTTTTTATAAATTCTTTTTTATGTGTGATTTAAATTTTTTTGGGAACTTATTTTTTTTGTAGTTTTTTTTCTCATAACTTTCTTACTATCACACAGGGGGCTAAGAAGTTACCTATGAGATAGCAAAGAGGATGTGATAGGTCCTCTTTATGGAGACATCAAGGGTCTTTAAGACCCCTAATGTCACCTAGGGACCCCAAAAGAAGCTGAAGAAGCAGAGATCTGCTTCACCAGCTTTTCTGGAGGTTCTGTAGCTGGAGAGTGACATCAGAATGCGGAAGTGATGTAATATACATCACTTCCGCATTCTGACACTGGAGAGGAGCTCGGAGGGAGCTTGTGTACTGAACTCCCTCTGATCTCCTGTCACAAAGCTGCCCTGCTGGTCCTGGCCAGCCCCAGGCACAGCGGAACTGTGAGCGGGGCTAACAGGCCATCTCTAGATGGCCTGTTACATGCAGGAAGCTCCCAGCTGGCTGATTAATTACGGCTGGCCAGGATGCAGTTAATATTGTTTCTGCGGAATGTTACAAAAACTTTTTTTTTCTAATGTCACTTTACTGCAATAGAAATTTGTTTGTAAATACTACCGCATTCGAATTCAAAATTCACAAAAATGTAGGATTCATGCAAATCCAAATCTCGAAAACCAAATAACAAAAAATCAGAAACAATTTTTTTGGCCGGCTCATATGTCTAGTATTATACATGCATTGCACATTGCACTGTATAAAAAGTTTTAAAACTGATTTAAAATTGGTTTGTAAGGTTAGTAGAAAATAAAGTTTACCAAATGATTCTGTGGGTGAGAAAACAACTGTCAAACACTTGAAATATTAAGTCTTCACAGTAGTTTCAGAAACAAACAACATTGCTAGCTTGTTTTGAGTTTCAAACAATGTTTCCACTGTTTTCTTACATTGACTGGACTTAACAGGGTGCCAATTTCTCAGAAAAAAAGAATGGGGAATAGGATTTTATTTCAGCATTGTGTTTCACCTTGACTTGGTCTGTGATGGATTTTTCAAACAGCACTCCATCATAATACTATAGTTTGATGCTGAAGCTCAGCCTTTTGAAACATCTGCCAAATTAGGACTCTAACAATGTGTGCAAGAGACATTGCGCCCATGACCTATCTGTTTTTCATCTTGGCTTTACACTACAAAAAGGAAAATAATTGTCTCCTCTAGTTTCATATCATGCCAAGAATAGGAACATTTTTAAAAGTATTTTTCCATTGTGAAAAGTCCAAGCATATAAAAAAAGAGTAGTATATTACACTGTTATATTTATAAAGGTTTCAGGATTGTGGCAAAGTTGGAGTTTACTATGATTTTGCTCTATACTTTTACATTTCATACATTTCCTGAAGAGCATGAACTGGATGAGGAGCATGGATCTCAACATACCATATAATTGAGTTATGTTAAAACATAGGAAAAAGATCACAAGGAAATTACATTTTAATGATACCAGTGTGCTCTAGTGAGTGTGCTCTCCTGCCAGGTTCCAATAAATTATTTTATCATATGATTCTACCAGGTATTTGCATGCTTCTATCCACATCTAGCATTATATTGACATTGATGTCAATATTGATGTTAATATTGCAAGCTTTGAATGTAAGAAACCCTACTAGTCGTAAGAAAAAAATATTATTTATCAGTAAAAACTTTGTATTTCTTTATTGTGATTACTCACTGGCTAACATGTGAACTCAATTAGAATCATACATACAATATTTACTTAAATATGTTTATTGTTAGTGCATACATACATTATATTTTAAAGAGAACCATTCTCTAGTATGAATCAACACATATGAGAAAAGGATAAGACCTTCAAAAAATACCATCAGCATTCAAACACTACATGGAATGCAACATGATATGTAAGCAATCAGGGCTGGAAAAATAGAATACGAAGAACACATAGCGACAGAAAGCAAACGGAACCCAAGAAAATTATTTAATTGTATAAATAATAAGAGGGTAAGGATGGAACATGTACGCCCCATATCAGATGAAAATGGGAAGCTGGCTACTAGTGACAGGGAGAAAGCTGATGTGTTAAACACATTATTTGCCTCTGTCTTTACAGAAGAGTCAGAAGGGGTTAATGAACAAGACAGCAGCTCTGGTAACAACGGATTTAACATGTCTCAGTGGCTGTCAGAGAGCAGAGTAAAAAAAGAGCCTGGAAAGATTAAATGTAAACAAATCTTCAGGACCAGATGGGTTACATCCAAGGGTGCTCAGAGAACTCAGCCAGATCATAGCCAGACCACTGTTCATAATTTTTAGGTACACTTTAATGTCAGGTATGGTACCAGCTGATTGGCAGAAAGCAAATGTGGTACCGAAATACAAAAACGGGAAACGGAGTACACCGAGTAACTATAGACCAGTCAGCTTAATAGTATGGCTTAATAGTATAGCTTGATAGTATGTAAAATATTTGAAGGAATAATAAGGGACTATATACAGGAATTTGCCTATGAAAATGGTATCAAAAGTAGCAACCAACATGGCTTCATAAAGGACCGTTCATGTCAGACCAATCCACAAATTCAATCTTAACATTCTATGAGGAAGTCAGCATTAATTTAGATAGAGGAATACCAGTAGATGTGGTGTATCTTGACTTTGCAAAAGCACTTGATACAGTCCCCCACTAACATTTAATTCATAAACTAAGGTCTATGGGTTTGGATTAAATTGTATGCACATGGGTGAAAAAGTGGCTGCATGAACAGATCCAGAGGATAGTAATAAATGGTTCATTTTCAAATTGGGCTAAAGTTGTGAGTGGGGTGCTCCAGGGATCAGTCTTGGGACCAATCCTGTGTATCTTATTCATAAACCACATAAAGATTGGTATAAATAGTTAAATCTCAGTTTTTGCGGATGATACCAGACTGTGTAGGGCAGTAAATTCTCAAAAAGACAAGACTACTTTACAACACACACAGGGACCGTGGGGAACAAAAGTAGCCACCCTCAAAAAGGAAGGACAGTGTCTGAATTCAGAGATGATTTGAGGATTTACAGCTGAGTGATACACAAACAAGCTACATTTTTGTTCATAGTTACATTAGCATTTTTAAGATTTAACATCTGAGTTAAGTGTCACTTTAACAGTGCAGTCTTTGCACACTGTAAATATTCCTAGGTTGAAAGCTAATATATCCTATTTTATACTCTAAATGTTTTAAGATCTTTTTTATGTTGTACAAAACTCAAAGACCAAGAGAGCAAATCCGCTATATGGAAATGTTTGTCTATTCATCACTTTTCTTAATTCTTGCTTCAAATGTTTCTCACTGCTTAGTTTAATTGATTCAAAACACTAAAGTTGCTACAGCAAAGCTATAGACAATGTTTTTCCTTGTTTTGCTTGCATGTATTAATCACAAAAATGTGAGGCACAATGTGCCCATATTTATTTAATCACCAGTAAAGAAAAATAAATTAATGCATTATGGCTTGTTTCTGGATAAATAAAATGTGTTCGTTATACCCGGTATACAATTAGTACATTTTTAGAGCTGCATGCTCAATCAAACCCTGACATTTATAAGAGCCTGAGAATGAGGACTAAAGAATTAGAGACCATCTGACTTAAAGGAGCATTTATGCCAAGCTGTAACATGAAGCTAGAACTGGGAAACTATTTCTAAGGAACTTCTCGACTTTAACTGATATCCGTTTAGTGGTTTGCATGTATTTTACTAGGACTACTCAGAACTTATATTGTCCTTGGGTACAATACAATTGAGTTGTGCTCTGTGCATTTTATTATTCTTTAGCTATAAAGCAGCTTTGTGTCATACACCAATAAGAAAAACATAATTCTCACCATAAAATCTGTCATCTACATTTTTTAAATACACAAGAAAAATTCAAAAAGGATTGATCTTTTGACTTATGTACATTTTTCTTCAATAATAGGTCAATAATAGGCTCCCATATCTATTTTCTTTTGACTGCAATTTAACTGGGACAAATTCACAATACTGGCATACAGTGTATACCATTTAGAACTAGAAACAAGTAACCAGAAATCAGTTAGCCTGATTTCTCTTGTATTTTAATTATTTGGTATAATAAGATATTTTAGGGGCCCCCATTTTTATTCCACTAAAACCTTAGATAAGATATTTGGTGATGCAAAGGCTGTGTGGTACTGGGAAGGACTACAAAGTTAAGAACCTAGGAGCATTGATGAAGGTAAATATTTTACTACCAGCTAAAATTGGGGGGGGGGGGGAAGGGATTTTTTTAAGGCATGTTACTTTCACATTTATACATGCTGGCCCTTCCATATTTTTGTTTTATATACAATGATGAGATCTGTAAAATATACAGAAAGCAATTACGTCACTCCCTGCTCACAAACTGGTAACCTAATATAATATAGAAGCCACACATAGGGTTGAATTACTAAAGAGTAAAAGCTGCTAAATTACCAATGTAAATGTTCACTTTGCTCAATGTTTGTTCACTTTGCAAAATGAATGTAATTGAATCAGGTAAAACTTTATTCACTATAATGCTTGAAAAACTCTTACTTTACCTTGCACATGATTGTTTGTTTTTTTCCCAAGTAAACACAGGTTCTCTAACATTCAATTTTCAAACTTAATATTCATTTTGCTGTCTGAAGAGCCTCTACTACTTTAGTAAATTACCCTTAGCAAGTACATTGTTTTCAATTAGACAGCTGAATTATAGGGATTTCCTGCTATGATAAAGAATATTCATTTATTAGTGGATAAGGTGAATATATGCTCACTAATTACCAAATCACGGAGCAGAAAAAATTTAATAATACACGATTTTTTCTCGCACGTGATTGGATTGAACAAAACTTTATCTTATTTATCCAAGCTAGGCTTCATTCACACTATGCATTTTGGGATTCCAGTGGCAGGAACCTATGCATTCATGTGGCAGAAATCCTTAATTTCCCGTTTAGATGCGACCGCTCCCACGCATTTAAGTTAATGACCGGGTGACAGTGGCCACATCTGTAAGTGGCAGTCCACATATAACCGTATATATGGGATACCATTACATGGCGTAAGGATTAATATGAGACTAAATATAAATACATTTTATTTAACAATTTTTTTTTTACTTAGAAGTTTTCTTTAACTGATGTCAAAGAACATGTTAACAATACATTATTTCCTTATATTTACTTAAAGACACTTAAAGACTATGGGGAGTGGTGTGTGTTTGTGTGTATATGTATATATACATATATATACACTGAGTGGCCAGTTTATTATGACCACCTGAAATTTGTAGGCAAATTAGCTATAATTTCACGCTGAAGTTGCTAGAGGGCCAGACCATTATAAATAGGGAAGCAGGTTGTTTACCACAACAGTAGAAGTGATTTTTTTCTGAAGATATGGGCAAACAAAGCAATTTAACAGCCTTTGAACGTGGGATAATTGTTGGCGCGAGCCATGGAGCGAGTATCAGCAAAACAGCAGACTTCGGTAAATGTTCAAGAGGTGCTCATTGTTAAAGTGTTTAAAGACTGGACTGTCAGCCAGAAATCTGGGTCTGAACGTGCGAATTGTGGCCATCAGCGACTAGTCAATGTTAGGGCAGAACGGAGAGTGGCAAGACTGGTACAAGACAACAGAAGGGCAACAATGCAGTGTCAGATTCCTCGCATCACCTTTCAACATCTTGTGGACCTCAGTCCACCCCCAATATCTTCTGTTTAAGGGCTTGGTAGCTCACTTTTATGCAAACTTTTGATACTCTCACACTGGATGTTCAGCATAACCTCCATGCAATACTTTCAACATAACACAAGTTTAGCCTCCTGGCTTCCACTTCAAACATTACCACTTCTGAACCACTGATCCTCTTTAAAGTGCTGCCCCACACTTGTACTAGTGGTCCCTTAGGCTCATTGCTCTCCCAGCCTCCCCAGTTCTCTCCCAGCCTCCCTGACCTTCTTCGGTTGCCTCCAGCACACACACCACCTGACTCCACTTTGATTTCTGGGGGACTCCTCCTGACTCCTGAACACAACCCATTCCTATCCCAGCAGGAGCTTACCTGACTTCACTCTGACATCTGGGGGAGTCCTCCTGACCCCTGAACATGGTCTGTTGCTATTTCCCAGCAGGAGCCAATACCCCTAGCCAGCATCCTTTTCGTAAGGGCTATGCACACCTGTGCAATCATCCGGTGCTGGTCACTGCTAAAGCCTGGACCTAGGACTGGAGATCACTTTGAAATCTCCCAGTTTTAGTATTGCAAGCAGAACCCAGACAAGCCCTTGCTTCCTGACATCTCTCAGCCTGTCTGGCTGATCATAACACCCAATTCTACAGTGAGATTGCCACACAATACCCCAATAAATATATACACAGTGGATACAATGTCTACAGACCCCTATAAAATGGCCAGGTTATTGAGATGTAAAAAAAAAAGACAAAGAGAAATCACTTTTACATTTTTTCCACCTTTAACCAGTTGACATCCGCGGTGTTAAACCCCCTTCCCATCCAGGCCATTTTTCAGTATTCAGCGCTGCGGTACTTTGACTGACATTTATTCCGTCATGCAGCGCTGTACTGAAATGAATTTTATACCCTTTTTTGGGGACAGATAGAGCTTTCTTTTGGTGGTATTTATTCACCACTGGGGGTTTTATTTTTTTACTATATTAAGG
>NW_017307937.1:81273-99677 GCF_000935625.1 Nanorana parkeri | reverse complement strand
GGAGCAGAAAAAATTTAATAATACACGATTTTTTCTCGCACGTGATTGGATTGAACAAAACTTTATCTTATTTATCCAAGCTAGGCTTCATTCACACTATGCATTTTGGGATTCCAGTGGCAGGAACCTATGCATTCATGTGGCAGAAATCCTTAATTTCCCGTTTAGATGCGACCGCTCCCACGCATTTAAGTTAATGACCGGGTGACAGTGGCCACATCTGTAAGTGGCAGTCCACATATAACCGTATATATGGGATACCATTACATGGCGTAAGGATTAATATGAGACTAAATATAAATACATTTTATTTAACAATTTTTTTTTTACTTAGAAGTTTTCTTTAACTGATGTCAAAGAACATGTTAACAATACATTATTTCCTTATATTTACTTAAAGACACTTAAAGACTATGGGGAGTGGTGTGTGTTTGTGTGTATATGTATATATACATATATATACACTGAGTGGCCAGTTTATTATGACCACCTGAAATTTGTAGGCAAATTAGCTATAATTTCACGCTGAAGTTGCTAGAGGGCCAGACCATTATAAATAGGGAAGCAGGTTGTTTACCACAACAGTAGAAGTGATTTTTTTCTGAAGATATGGGCAAACAAAGCAATTTAACAGCCTTTGAACGTGGGATAATTGTTGGCGCGAGCCATGGAGCGAGTATCAGCAAAACAGCAGACTTCGGTAAATGTTCAAGAGGTGCTCATTGTTAAAGTGTTTAAAGACTGGACTGTCAGCCAGAAATCTGGGTCTGAACGTGCGAATTGTGGCCATCAGCGACTAGTCAATGTTAGGGCAGAACGGAGAGTGGCAAGACTGGTACAAGACAACAGAAGGGCAACAATGCAGTGTCAGATTCCTCGCATCACCTTTCAACATCTTGTGGACCTCAGTCCACCCCCAATATCTTCTGTTTAAGGGCTTGGTAGCTCACTTTTATGCAAACTTTTGATACTCTCACACTGGATGTTCAGCATAACCTCCATGCAATACTTTCAACATAACACAAGTTTAGCCTCCTGGCTTCCACTTCAAACATTACCACTTCTGAACCACTGATCCTCTTTAAAGTGCTGCCCCACACTTGTACTAGTGGTCCCTTAGGCTCATTGCTCTCCCAGCCTCCCCAGTTCTCTCCCAGCCTCCCTGACCTTCTTCGGTTGCCTCCAGCACACACACCACCTGACTCCACTTTGATTTCTGGGGGACTCCTCCTGACTCCTGAACACAACCCATTCCTATCCCAGCAGGAGCTTACCTGACTTCACTCTGACATCTGGGGGAGTCCTCCTGACCCCTGAACATGGTCTGTTGCTATTTCCCAGCAGGAGCCAATACCCCTAGCCAGCATCCTTTTCGTAAGGGCTATGCACACCTGTGCAATCATCCGGTGCTGGTCACTGCTAAAGCCTGGACCTAGGACTGGAGATCACTTTGAAATCTCCCAGTTTTAGTATTGCAAGCAGAACCCAGACAAGCCCTTGCTTCCTGACATCTCTCAGCCTGTCTGGCTGATCATAACACCCAATTCTACAGTGAGATTGCCACACAATACCCCAATAAATATATACACAGTGGATACAATGTCTACAGACCCCTATAAAATGGCCAGGTTATTGAGATGTAAAAAAAAAAGACAAAGAGAAATCACTTTTACATTTTTTTCCGCAGATGCTGCAGTGCCGTCCGTCCGTTTTTTTACTACGGGCGGACGGCAAGAGGTTAATGTGACATAAAAATCTGTGCAATTCGATTAAAAAACTGACTGATATCTTTAAATGGCAAAACAATTTTTACAAACTTTTAAAAACATGGTTGCATAAATATGCACACCCTTATACTTTGTTGAACAGCTTTTGATTTTATGACAGCATTTAGATTTTTGCGGTAGGAGTCTACCAGCATGGCACATCTTGCCTGGAGAATCTTCCTTGAAAAAGCTCTCCAAATCTGTTGGATTGTGAGGGTATCTCCTGTGCACAACCCTCTTTAGGTCACCCCACAGATTTTCAATTGGATTCAGGTCCAGACTCTGGCTGGGCCATTCCAAAACTTTGATCTTCTTCTGGTGAAGCCAGTCTTTTGTTGACTTGGAGGAATGCTTTGGGTTATTGTTGTGCTGAAAGGTGAAATTCCCTTTCATCTACTTTGACTAAAGCCCCAGTTCCAGCTGAAGAAAAACAGCCCCAAAGCATAATGCTGCCATCACCATGCATCACTGTGGGTATGGTGTTCTTTTGGTGATGCACAGTGTTGTTGTGTGGGGTAGGGTGGCTAGAGGAAAGCCTTTTCTTACTTATTTAGGTTTTTCAAATATGTTGTGCTTAGCAAGCCTTCCATAATGTTAGTGAGGATTTCTAGGACATATTTACTCTCAGATATTCATCTTAACCCCATCCCGACCAATGACGGTATTATTCCGTCACGGTCTTTCAGTTCCTTAATGACCTGTGACAGAATAATACCATTATGAGGTACAATGAGAGCTGGTCCATGCATGGACCAGCACTCATTGAGTTAATGCAAACCCTTAACAGCAATATAGGTGGTCACAGCACAGTGATCACTGCGATAGCTGATGGCTGTGATCATCGTGCTGTGACAGCCACCGAGAAGGCGTTCAGCTCACTGTGTTGTAGAGCTGGAAGCCAGCTGTGTATTACAAAGTGATGCAAAGTATCTCTGAGGAGAATCTAAAACTAGAGGGGACCTGATGGAGAACTTCAGGTCCCCTCTGCTGATTGACAGCAGCAGTGGGCGGGTGCAACAGCTAGTTTTCATTTGGATATTGCAAATTGAAATAGCTAATAGGAATATAGCTATGCATTCCTATGGTGATTTTTTTTATTCTTGCGGCAGCCAACGGCTCCGATGTCAGAAGAGAAAAAAAAGAAAAAAACAGAGCAGGGAAAGGTTTACTCTGCTCGATCGAGCAGAGTAAACCTTTCTGGGAGAAAGTGTTTCTCTCCCAGGCGGCCGGGAGCCGATATCTAATAGCGGGAGACTCCCGGAGCGCCCGGGAGAGTTGGGCTGTCTGGAGATCAGTGTCCCTGGTTACTTGGTAACCAGGGACGCTGATCTGTCTGTGCAAGTAGCCGAAGCCAGCCGTGAGATGACGGCTGGCCCTCCCCACCAGTCAGAAGCATGCTGTCGGCCGGCCAATAGGAATCTAGCTATGCATTCCTAGGATGATTTTTTTTATTCTGACGGCAGCAGAACTGCACGGCTGTCACTGCTTGCTCCGCCCAATCGTTTTCTATTTTATTTTTTACTCCTTTTTTGACTGTTTTTCTATTCTGCTCAGTACCACAGAGGTACCAAGCAGAACAGCCGAGTTGAATGCTGCTTTGCGGCATTTGGCTATTCACTCACCGCTGTTCAGCATCTATGAGAATAGGCCGAACAGCAGCGAGTAGCCTGCCGGAGGTTTGGCTCAGCCGATCCAGATGTTGGATCGGCTGAGTAGAACTCCTTCTGCACTTCAGGTCGGCCGAACATGCAGAGCCAGCTGAAGCCACCCGATGTACGGCTGGAATCAGCCATACCAGCCTAAAGTGAATAGTCGAACAACGTTCGGCTCACTTCGTTTCGGGATGGTTAGTCACTCGGCTGCCTACGGCAGCTTAGTGAATAGACCAGTTAGCCAAACGTTCGGAGATTGTTTTTTTTGCCAATATATGAAATCAGACATATGATACATTCAGTGTATTTAAAGGAGAACTATGAGGTGAGTGATTTGCACTCAACCTCCTAGTTCGAGCCCAACGTGTGACAATGAAACTGTCACACATACACATAACGCCGCTCGCACACTTCTCGATCCTGTCCCTGCAGAGAGCCGTGACTGTCACTCACGGCTCCCTGCAGGGATTCCCCACCTCCCCGCACCGATCCTCTAGCGCTGACTGGCGGAACAGATGGGGAGGGGGTGGGTGCAGCTGGCTCTGCCTTAGATAGGCAGAGCCAGCTGTCAATCACGCAGCCGGGTGGATCCCGACAGTAGTGTCGGGATCTGTCTTGGCTGTGGCGCTCTTAGTATACCGCGAGCTGTAGCTTGCGATATACTGAGCTTTGGGTCACGGGAGAATGCTAGTTTATGTCCTCCCTTGACCCATAGGAGAGCTATTGGGAAAAACATTGACTCCATAGTTCTCCTTTAACAATAAATTAACAGTAGCTCCAGAATATGGTAACTGCATATTTTCTATACTTCTATCAGGGCAGGAGCAAAAATATTTGTGTCATAGATTGGGAACAAATTAACTTACCCTATTTTTGAAGATTTTAGTGTTCTACAATGTTACAAGTGTAATTTATATGCATACAAACTGCAGGTCTCTTATATTTTTATTTTTATATGCGAGATTGTAAATTACCGTTTTATTAGTAAGACTGATCGACTTTGGTGAGGCTGTTCACATACATCATAATACCACCAAGAAGCAGGAGGTCCTAAGGGAGATCCAAATTTGTAGAAAGAAGTAATGGCGTCACACCAGTGGTCCAGAAAAAGTTTTTAAAAACGTGATTTATGATTGATTTCCATACTGGGGTGAAGATCATTTAATATAAAATCTTCTGTTTCCTGTAAAATTCTGAGTTTCCTATCACTTGTGTTCCTGGCCTTGGAATAAAGTACAGTATATCTAGTTTTTTTGTTTGCTAGCTATCCCTACTGTTCTTAGTTATGCCAACATTACATTCTGGAATATTTCAGCTTAGACCTGTGTAAACTGATAAGATCACCGAGCAATTAAAGTATATCTGCAAATCTTGTTGCTATTTTGGTTATAATCTAAGCCTGCCTTTTTAATCTGCTGCTATTTCTCTTTCCCATCCCAACCAGTGGTTGTGATCAAATTTGGGCTACACACCATCTTTCTTGACCATAGCTCATTTACATAGCTCACTACCACTTATCATTTGGTAGTTTGCTTCAGTCATGTGCCTGAATGACACGTTTCCAGTGGTGTAAACAATCTGGGAGCTTGACGCAGAACAATCTATAGTGCCTTTTTTGGGATCCCTGGGTAATAGACCCTGTGTAATAGAACAGCCTATGTTCTCCTTTCTGACACAGAGGGGCTGTAATTACCTGCTTTATATATTCAGCAATGATAATCACTTCAGCAAGTGATTATTAATCAGGTAGAATAATGTGCTTTAATTGTAGCTATACTACTTCTCCGATATATGCATGTTAATATGTACTAGGATTCAAAACATATCACTTTGTGAACCGTTAACAGGCCAAACTGTCAGTAAATCTCTGTTACATCGTTGATTGAGTAATCATTACCTCTGTCATTTGAATTAAAAGACTGATGCTTAAAGCAGCTGTCCCTGCCGCTGGTTAATGTAATAAAAATTGATGTTTCACATAAATGGAATGGCAGAGTTCTTGTAAGCTGATGCTTTAGCAATATAGGCCTTGTAAGAACTATTTTTACATATGGGAAAAATGTCTCAGATCTAATGCAATGAAATCTGCTTCAACAAGTGTATACATTCTAATCAAATTAGAAGATAATTTGCTAACTGTCTAGCTGCAAGGTATCAGACTGCAATTCTATTAAAATCCATTAAAACAAATGGAATCACAATTTTTTTTCAGACTAGATAGATATGTTGACAGACAGATCTTTGCTTACCAGACAAACATTTAAATTTACAGACAAATACATACAGCATATTTTAACTGTTTGTTCATCTGCAAAAAGAGTAGTAAGTGTCCAATTGTTATCTTACTGCCTTGCCATCAGCATGCTCACACGACTGTGAATGGGTATCTACCCAGTATTGAGGCCTGCCCTGTGTTCTCTCCCACCAGCCTTTGTTGTATTTAACAACCTAATACATCTTGATTGACCCCCAATGCTAGCACTCCCAAAGTCAGTTCGGTATTCAGGGGGTTAATGAAATTTAATATAAAAGAAAATCTATAGTAGTTTTACTAAGTTAAAATAAAAATGTTATGATTTTTTTTAATGAAAAGCATAGACAAACATAAAGGTGGCATTTACATTTGCTTTTTAGTTCCTCTATAGTTTACTTTTGCAAAGCAGGTACTATGTACTTAAGGTGGCTATAGTCAAGAGATAATTGTTTTCTGACTTTGGTGCTAATACTGGAAATTCCAACCAACTGATTTTGAACTCCCATCATAAGTTCATATTATTTTGTTATTCCCCACGATAGGCCAATACTTGATTTATCTAAGCAAGCTTCTCCACCCACCTCCATGTGCACAAACATGCATACTCAAGCAATCTGAGCATGCAAAATTATGCAGGAGACTGGGAAGGTTGCTTTCTCATAGATTATTGCATATAAATGCATACTCAGATGGGTGAAGAAGCATGCTTAGACACATTTGGAATTAGCAATAACAAATAGCTGCTGGTGCATGGTATTGCCCATCTGACCTTCCTACAAAACCTATGGTCACCTTAACATTAGGCCACCTGATCTCCCGTGAGTGTGGACAACCTGATATTTATCACATTCACCTGTAAATATAAGGCCAAAACTGTCAGGCCTTGCTATTTCAAACAAAGAGAAAGTAAAAGTAATTAACCTATAATCACATACAAAGGCATATAATGACACAATGGGGTTGATTTACTAACCTCATAGCATAGCAATAACATATGTATCATATGTATGATTTGTACATGTATGGCAGTAGTAGAAATATGATTCTAGCACTTGCAATTTTTTTTTATAGTGGCGTGCAGCCGATGGCGCATATTACACGACACGCGCGCAAGTAAATACATAAAAACGCGCCATGCCTGCGTGAAACCGCGCCATGATGTACGTGTTCGCTTGGTAAATGCATTTCTGCGGGTTAAAACGCGCACGCAGCCTGCGCGTGTGCGTGTTGGGCTTCGTAAATCAGCCCCAATGGCTCATGCACTGATCAGGTACAATGGCCATTGCTGCAAGCATTTTACCTATAACAGCCACCTTTCACGGAAGTTTTATCAGTGTCCCAGATTTTATGTACTAGATATTGTAAATTTTCCCTACCAAGGAAGTAGGCAGGAAGTGGAAGCTAAGAAGGCAGTCAAGACAGAAGGTCATAACTAAGCAAGTCCAGTAGCCATGACATCATATAGAATTTAACAAGAGAAGGGTGATCAGGCACATTAGGAATTAAAAGTAAGTAGTCAGACCAACCATGATATTTAACCAAAATGAATTCAAGGAAAGAAGCTAGGGTCAGGTCAGGTAGCAGAGGCTTGGAGGACAATGAACTCACTAGGTCACAAATTCAAACCAGAACAGAAACTAACACTGCACTCAGATAAGACAAAGAGCTGAACTGTATCATGGGTGATGGAAGGATGGAAGGGTGAGTTTAAAGGTATAGCAACCAATCACAGAGGGGATGAAGCTACAATCAGGTTTGGACAGGAGAGGTCCTTAAAGGATGCAGGAATCAAGAATGGAAGGTGTGTGGCCAGATTGTGTATTCAGCAAAGGTCACATTAAGGTAACAGCATATGAGCACATGTGCCTCTGATGGGTATTTAGCAAACGAAAATGCAGTGGGGCAAGCAACTTCTTATAATTTATATATACTGCATATATTAAATAATGTAAATTATAGTGGATTGACTGAGTAATAGGTGGCAGAGTACTATTATCTTGCTGTTTATTATTTCATTTAAAAAAGCCCTTCTTGTGTATTGTATTCAAGAAAAAGGTTTGCTCTAAACCAACCACATATAACTGACTAGAGTAATAGTGGCTGCAGTCAGATGCATTGCTTCAGGTTGGCTCAATTTGACCTCTTGTCTGTTGCTTGTGACTTGAATAATATATTTAGAGTCTGAGATGAGAACACAGCCTTGACACAAAGTTGTCTAGAAGCATAAATGTAATGTATGTATGTATTTATTTATTTATTTATTTTCCTTTTTAAAAAAGTCAAGTTTGTCTGAAGTTGGAAATCTCATTCTATCTCTCTTCTATCTTATACTTTTAAAGCACTAGAAAATAATTGTCTTAGTGCCATCTTCACTCTAAAGATTAGAGCTCTTATTGCTGATAGCTCTCACATGGTTACAGTGGATTCATCACTCTATTCTTTTTATCTTTGGAAACATCTATCTCTAAAGTATTACAGTATGAAAGGCTATAGTTGTGCTGTCCTATGGAATCAAACAAAATGCTATAAAATTGCATTTAATTCTTTTTCCACTGTGGGAATTGGGCATCCTGTAATTGAAGTTGTCTTAGTGCCAAGGAAACAACATTTGTTCTTGTTTTATGCCATAAGAGGTCCCAGCACTATGAAAATTAGCCAATTCCCTATGAAGTTAATGCATTCTTTTATTTTATTTATACATATTAATCATTTAGTGTTAATCAAGGAAGTTTACTTACAAAAACATGCAATTATTGATCATGTTAATTGTATTTATATCATCTTTGATAACTCTGCTGAGTCATTTTTACTTAACCCCCAATGTAATTTGTAGGTTTCTGTAAGTTACTGCACTTATTATGCCATATTTAAAATCCCTATATTGATATGCTACTGAGTCTGCACAACTACAGTACAGTATGTTGTAGATTTTACTGTCATCTAACCTATTGACACAAATGTACCGTTTCTGTTATGGCATATATTATCTTTTTTTTTCAATAAACGTTTATGCTAAAAAAAAACTAAAAAAAACTTTGTACGCCCTAAGCAAATTATCTTGTGACATCTCCTCCTGCCCTAGTTTAATAGCTAGCATTAGTATGATACAGATAAAATTGAATGTCATGGTCATGCATAAAATACCAAGGCTGGGGACAGAGAATGAAAGACCAGGTTTGCCCACTATAGTTATATACAATATGTTATATATTAAGATCCAACTTGACTAGAAGAGTACAGTAAACGTCTAGCAAGTCAGTACTGGGTGTGCAGACCCAGAGCAGATGAATTGTACAAAGTACAACATACCACCAACAACATACAACTGTAAAAGGGCAGCAACACCATGTATAATGGCTGTGTGCAACCCCTGACAGCCCTGCTGACTTAGGTCACTCCTATGATGGCCATGATGATGCATGGCCGAAGTGCAGAAGGAGTTCGACTCAGCCGATCCAACATCTGGATCGGCTGAGCCGAACTTCCAGCAGGCTACTCGCTGCTGTTCGGCCTATTTTCATAGATGCCGAACAGCAGTGAGTGAATAGCGGCATTCGGCTCGGCTAATCTGCCCGGTACCTATGTGGTACCGAGCAGAATAGAAAAACAGTAAAAAAGTAGAAAAAATAAAATAGAAAATGATTGGGAGGAGCTAGCAGTGACAGCTAGCTCCGCCCAACTGTTTTCTATTGACCGGGCGGTTCTGCTGCCGTCAGAATAAAAAAAAACAAAAAAAACCCCACCATAGGAATGAATAGCTAGATTCCTATTGGCTATTTCACTTTTCAATAGCCAATAGCAAACTAGCTATTGCACCCGCCCTCTGCTGCTGTCAATCACCAGAAGGGGACCTGATGGAGAACTGCAGGTCCCCCTCTGCTGATTGACAGCAGCAGTGGGCGGGTGCAATAGCTAGTTTGCTATTGGCTATTGCAAAGTGAAATAGCCAAAAGGAATCTAGCTATGCATTCCTATGCTGGCCTTTTTTTTTTTTGACTGAGGGCGGCCAGCAGCCCCATGTCAGAAAAAAAAAACAGAGGAAAGGTTTACTTTCCAGGAGAAAGTGTTTCTCTCCTGTGTGGCCGGGAGCCGTATCAGACTCCCAGAGCATCCGGCCAGGAGAGTAATGACAGATCAGCGTCCCTGGTTATCAGGTAATCTGTCATTACACACTGAGAACCCAGAGAGGCTGTTGTGATATCATTGCGGCCCCACCGGGTTCTCAGTGTGTAATGACAGAAGGTGTCCCTGGTTACGTGGTAACCAGGGACGCTGATCTCTCTGCAAGTGGCCGGGGCCAGCCATGAGATGATGGCTAGCTCTGCCCAGCTGTCAGAAGCAGGCTCTCGGCCGGCCAATGGCCAGCCATTCGGCCAGCTTCGGCTTTCACCTCGGCTCATTGGAGCCGAGGCATATGCCTTCGGATAGACTGAGCCACTCGGCCAACTTTGGGAGGTGTACGGGCTATAGTGAATAGCCCGTACAGCAGCCCTTCGGTTCTACTGAACCGAAGGGGTCCTGGGGCCGAAGCTAGCCGAAGGATCAGCCTAAGCTACGGCTAGATCCTTCAGCAGCTTAGGGAATAGACCCAATAGTGTATTTATTTTTCTACCCCTGATGTCTCCATAAAGAGGACCTGTCACATATTTTGCTATCACATAGGGGGGTCTTATTAGCGATATCTTATGTGATAGCAATAAAGTTTAGTGGGAAAAAAAATAAAGTCCCCCCAAATTTTAAGTTACACATAAAAAAGAATTAAAAAAAATAATTAAAAGTCCCCACCCATACGTACACGCATGCAAAAATGCGTCGGGGGCGCATACGTGCAAAAAAGACGATTGCGCCCATTACGCCGCACATGTTACATATCGCCGCGAACGTCAGAGTGAGAGCAATAAGTCTAGGGCCATCAATAACTGATAACACTAAACTGATGAGCGGTAAAAGCTTTTAAAGCGTCGCCTATGGCCAATTTTGGGTATGGTAGTTTAATGCGATGTCGCGGGTGCGCGAAATTTTAAAGCTTGACATGTTTGGTGTCTATTTAACCAACGTGACCCTGACTTTTATATTTTACCAAAAAATAATAATGTTTCCTAACATAACGTTAAAAAAAACGTTTTTTTTACAAAATTTTCAGTAATTTCCCCCAATTATAGTAAAAAATAAAACCCCCAGTGGTGATTAAATACCACCAAAAGAAAGCTCTATCTGTCCCCAAAAAATGGTATAAAATTAATTTCAGTACAGCGTTGCATGACGGAATAAACGTCAGTCAAAGTATCGCAGCGCTGAATACTGAAAAATGGCCTGGCCAGGAAGGGGGTCTAAACACCTGGTCTTGAAGTGGTTAAAAGAATATCATCTGTAAATGTAGCAAAGTACATTTTCACTTTGCAAAGAAAATATATAGCTTAGTGAATGAGGTAAAGTCGTGCTGACTTCAATCACCCAATCATGTTTTTCACAATTTCCTTGCACATGATTGGGTAGTTTTTGCAAAGGAAATCTTCACCCATTCACTAAGCTAAGTAAAAATGTACTTTGTAAAGAGAACATGCTCTACACGTAAATCTACTTGTAAATCAACCCCAATGATGTGCCCCCTGCAAACAGTTTCGGTTAAAACAAATGTGCGCCGGTGCCTAAACCAATTGTTATATTACAAATTATAAGAATATTACTGAAACCTGAAGTTCATACTGCAGACTAGATGTGCAAGCTACAATTGCAAATGCAACTTAATATGGAAAATACACAAACAAAAACACTCTTTAAAACTATGGCAAAAGTACTAATTGGTCTGGTGCCAATAAGATGTGTATGTTTTTTTTAGTGAATGGAGGTATTAGTCAAAAGAGAATGCAAATCATGAATTCATAATTTGCATTACTATAAAATGAACCCCACTGACCTTTTGTAAGGATTGATTAACTAGCAGCAAACAAATAAGAATAACATACACCACAAAATACATCGTAAATATAAGTGAATAGCTTAATAGTATTCCTTAATGTCCCACCACCTCCAACAAGCATCCAGTATTGAACAGGTGGCACCAATATTATTATTTTTTTAAACTTTAAGTATTTTTATTGGTTTGTATGCATATAAAACATTGCTTCGTACATTCATACTGAACCAGCAGATACAATGGCATCTCCTAATGCAGTGACATCCCCCTGTATCTGATGGAGAGCTGAAAGCATTTCTTTGTGTAATGAGCTTTTTAGGGAGACAAGCATGTCCTTCATTGTAGTGTCCAGCAGGGGGCGATCATTAGTAGGATAGTCCTCTATGGCTACATCACAGTCTCTCACCCCCTCAGCCATCTCCCCATGCCGTACCTGTGGGCCTCCAGAGTCTCGTCTAGGTTTGGATTTGGCCGGGCTGGCGGACGGAGAGGATCCAGGGTGTCCATCAGGGGATTCAGCTGCATGCAGCGCCTGCTCATTCTGTCCCTCAGAGGCCCGCGGGGAGGACGAGGCACTCGACGCGCCGGCGCCATCTTGGGACCGCGGCGAGCCCGCCGAGCGGAAGAACTCAGTGAGTTTTCGGGGTCCCCGCTTAGTTTTCTTTTTCCCCACCATTCTCAGACGTCCTCAGTGTCGGAGGCAGGTAGAGAGTATGATTGCACGGTCCTCTGTGCTATAAATCAGGCCTCGGGGAAACACTCGCGCCGGAGCTCTACTTCCCTGCGACCATTAGCCTCGGCTGCTGGCCACGCCCCCCGGCACCAATATTATTTAAGAGGAAACTAAATAGGTTTCATTCTGAATTGTAGGTGGATATAGCAAACACAAGTAGCAAATAAATCACCTTTGTCAAAACAAGAACTGCCAATGTACTACAATATATGAGAAACTAGTAGCAGACTTTGCCTTCCAAGTTTCAGATATAATGACAATTACACTTTATGCAACAGTGAATAACATGTGGATTAGTGTCTTGAATAGGGATAAGTGAATCAATCTGCCAGATTTGAAATTCAACAGAGACTGGGCTGTTTCACGGCCAGTTAATGTCTGCCAATACTTGCTGATCAGATGGCCAATTCACCACATCCAGTCCACTGGATGTTTTTTTCACATTTAACATTCTGAATTACATATTTAAATAAATTATGTGTGGCCATGTATATGCACAGCATTTAATAAGTAAATTAAAGTATAACAAAAAAATGTATATATGATTTATTGATGAAAGCTGATATTTTGTATTGTGCTTTGCATGCATTTTCTGTATCCATGTGAAACATCTATACTAGCCTGTGCCATTCTCTTAATTTATGAAGACCTTAACTTTTTTATTCTTTGTGGTTCTTGGTAATATATTTGGTTATAAAACATAGTTAACTTTTCATTATACCAAGACTGCCTCCACCACTGCCTCTCTTCATAGTCTACAAATGACAAAGAGGGTTATTCACAAAAGAGCCGAAGGATCCAGCCGTAGCTTTGGCTTGCTTCGGGCTGCCTGAGCCCTTCAGCTCAGTCAATCCAGATGTTGGATCAGCTGAGTTGAACTCCTTCTGCACTTTGGCTCAGCCGAACATGCAGAGCATGTTCGGCTCACCAGAGGCAGCAAAAGTCAGCCGATGTATGTCTGATTTTAGCCGATGTACGCCTGAAATCAGCCGTACAAGGCTGAAGTGAATAGCCGAACAGCTTTCGGCTCACTTCACTTCGGCTGGGTTATTCACTCGGCTGCCTTCGGCAGCTTTGTGAATAACCCCCTAAGTAATATTTATTGTTATAGTTGATGCATCCAATGGTAAACAATTTGCCAGTAGTAAAATTCATCACACTTACTACAGGTAAAAATGCTTTTGTTAACAATTGTTTTGCTGTTTTTATCAATATTGCATGTTTTATAAATACTTTGTGTTTGTAAATGCAGTGGCCCTTATGTTATATGATGGGTAGAAATAAATTGCATATGTATACGCTATTCTAGAACTGATATACATCTGTATTGACCAGTAAGAATCAATATTGCTTTAACAATTCTTTAAAACATTGCATTTTTAAAATGAATTGGTACATGTCACACTTTGAGTATTAACACTCTTCAGCTAACATTAGTTGGCTATCACAACCTTTGAATAATGTCTGTAGCAAGTGAACAAGGAAGAAGTAAAGCTGTAAATAGCTTGTGGATGGTGGTAAAGGCACAATGTGTACCTCTGTGCCCTCTGCTGGGATTATAGCTGCCAGGTATGGTGAATGCCCCCATGACACATGGTGATTGGAGGTTATGAAAAGAAATCTGACTGCTGCTTAGTATTTTTTTTTTCTGATGGGGACACATGCACACGCTCACCCAAACATATGCATGCTAGAAGCATCCTTGTCTACAGTATATCCTATGTATAACAGACAATTTTAAAAGCACTCAGATTGGATGTACACAAGGATGATAGATACAAGGGTCTGCTGTAGGTTTAAGTGGTAGCCCATAGCCATCCCAATCAATACTCTTGTCAACTTTGTTAGGATCATTGGAGGCTCTTATAACACATTATTCTGCTGTTGATATTGTTATCATGTTTTCACTCCTGCTGCATTGTTTCATAAACTTATGACATTGTGTTGCAAGGACTAATGATGCACATACAAGGCAGATTCTAAAATGTGCAAGACATTTGCTGATCCGACCAATCAAATCAGAAATAAAATCTGACTGACTATCTTTGCTAGCTAAATCAACAAAGTAAATCATATTGTTTGATGCTTATCATAGTCATCACTGCTATAGGACAGGTACTAGGAATGATCAATAAACCCAGCCCTTGCACAGTTTTTAGCTTCTACCTAAATTGAGCCAATCTTAACAGACATTTTCTCTGAGAAGGATTATCCGATTAACTAATCCCTATAATCAGTTTATTACTTTTGGTATTTAATAATTCAACACTGTCTTACATTTCGTATTTAGTGGAAACATATTGCACTAAAAAAGTATTTATACTGAAATTATAAATGCCATAAACATTTGTGCAAATAGAAACATTTGTGTGATATACAAAATGCAGACTGCCATTTTCCAAATTTACTGGAAGCAGATCATCTGCTTCCAGAAAATATTTTATTTTGAGGATGTTTAGCAAACTTTCAACTGCATCAGGTGGATTTTAGTACAGTATGTGCATGGAAAATGGAAAAACTGGTTCAGCAGCAAGGTATGGTTCATTAATTGCAGCAGATCTAACAGTCAGCAGCTGCAACATTCTTCTCTAATCTACAGTCAATGCTTCCTGCCACTACCTCACTCTGACAAGTTGGAGCATTGAAAGAAGAGGATAGCAGTTAAATGATTTATTGGCTAGCACATCAACACAGTCACACCTCTCTTTCCACTACTGCCTATCGGAATGATGTAGTGGTAGCTAGAAGAGCTTAAAGTCTGTTATGGTATACTGAAGGCTACAAAAGTTGGAAAAAGCTTACAGCCTATTAGGGTATAAGGAACGATATAGAGGGTAAAAGAGTTTACTGTCTATTATGGTATAACGGAGAAAACAGAATGTGTAAGAGTTTACAATCTATTCGAGTCTACCGAACGTGCTTGGCATATTCGGCAGATGCGAAGTACTGATGGAGTTCGACTCAGCCGAACCAACATCTGGATCGGCTAAGCCGAACCTCCGGCAGGATACTCGCTGCTGTTCGGCCCATTCCCAGAGATGCCGAACAGCAGTGAGTGAATAGCCGAAAGCGGCATTCGGCTCGGTTATTGTGCTCGGTCCTTCCAGGGCGCCGAGCACAATGAAAGCTATTTCATATGCGTTCCCAAGAACCATGTTCCCCCCCCCAACCCAAACAGACAGTTCATGTTTGCTACAAATATCAGGAGTGCCCCCCCCCCAAGTTAAATGCCAAAAAAAACTGCGTGGGTTTCCCCCCCAAATTCATACCGGGCCCTTCAGGTCTGGTAGGCATGTTTAAGGGGAACCCCAGCCCTAAAATGGGGGAAAAAAGAACGTGGGGTCCCCCCTAACATTCCTACCAGACCCTTGATCCGAGCACAGGCCTGGCAGGGCAGGAAAGGGGGGGGGCGGTCGAGCGGCCCCCCCTCCCTGCTCCTTTGCCGATGGGGACAAGGGCCTCTTCCCCACAACCCTGACCCAGTCTATTTTTGACCAGTCCTTTAATGAGCAGAAAAAGGCTGCAAAAATAATATGGCTCCATTGATGTAATCCAACAATCACGATTAACGACCCCCCGGCGGCCCGCCGAAATCAAAACAAACCCGCCGCACGACGCCGACCTGATCCCGAGGTAACATGTCAGCCAGAATGTCATTCCGACTTGCATGTCAACAGATGGGTGGAGCGAGCCCTGACGGCACGGCTTGCTCCGGCCATTTGACACTCTCAACTGTACAATACCACCTAGTTCGGGAACTCCTGAATGCTGTTCGTGAGTTTCCGAATGCCAATCGGGGCTGTGAGCCGAGGTGTCATGTGACAAGCATTATGCAAATGAGCCACCTTGCCCGCAGACCCCCACAGCCACCGGGTCAGGGTTGTGGGGAAGAGGCCCTTGTCCCCATCGGCATGGGGAGGTCGCCGCCGCCGGGCCCCTGCCTCCTCTCCTTCTATCGACGGGCCCCGCCTCCTCTTACATCACTGGCCCCACCTGCTCTTAGATCGCTGGCCAGTGATGTGAGAGGAGGCGGGGTTGCTGTTAGGCGGGCCCCGCCTCCTTCTTTACTGAAAATGCCGGTGTAACTGGCCTATTCTGCCGGCTGTCACCGACACAGCTCCGCAGCGGCTGTGAGGGGGAACGTTTTCCTTCACAGCAGCTGCTGAGCTATGTCAGTGACAGCCAGCACCCGAGACGCCATAGCGACCCAGGCGGCCCACACGGCATCAGAGGGATGCCTGGCCGGGCCCCCCTGTGCACGGGCCCCATAGCGGCCGCCTGGGTTGCTATGGCGATTGTTACACCACTGCATCCACGGAAAACACATGACCAATGTACATACAATGACATTGATCAATACTCCAAAATGTGCATATGTAACCATCATGGAACTCGTCCAAGGAGTACAGAAGAATATCTTGGTAGCCAAACACATTTATTAACATACAGAATCATGGGTGGGAGAGGGGTGCCATAGGGAATGAGGCATAGATGTGGATCTGGGAGAGCTGCAACAGGAATCCCATACAAAAATCTGCACTCTAACAATGTAAACAATGACGCAGCATTATGGCTCACTCATCCAATGAGAGTGATGATGGAAAATCCGCTGACTCAGCCAGCTTCAAGCAGTGCATTGTTCATCATCACTCCCGGAACTTGCAGCCTGCTGCGCCTCTGGAGCTCTGCTTCCAGGAATTAGGTCAGTAACGGGAATTGCATTTTTGCGTGGCAATTGCTGGCAGAATAAAATCTGGCTGAGTATGTTCTCCATATTTGCTAATTTGACATTCTAATGGCATGAATGTCCTCATGCAATTCCCGCTGCCTGTCCCTCATTTCTGTAAGCAGACCAATGACATGTTGGTTCTGCACCATGTTCTGCCTATGGTACTCCTGCAGCAGCTCTACCACCCCTTGGCTACTGCCTGAAGGGCCACGGTCAGCAGAGGACTGCAGGCCTCGGTCCAGCTGTGGGGCGTTACCAGCAACCGATGCCATGCCAGGTGTGGTGTCTGTCGGAAAATCCACTGTCTCCAGGAGCACATAGTCTTGCTCCTCCAATAGAGCTGTATCACCTGTAATGCAATGATGAGAAGAACAGATGAGATCCAAGTACATTTAATGCACATACAGGAGTCATGAACGAACATTACTTACAAGCAAACACAAGTGTATTCTCAGATGGTTTGCGATATGAGGGCCTGATTAGTGTTACTGGTAACGCATGAATCATATCTCCAATTTGAGTTCAAGAAGAATGATCAAGATTGGAATGATTGTTTGCAAACAATGGGCTCTATTCCCAAAAGGGTGAATAGTTTGGAGAAGGCAGGAGAAGTGAACAATCTTGGACAACATAACTGATCTGGGAGGAGAGCTGAATTAGAGTATTCAGCTGTGTTGCCCTAGATTGTTCACTTCTCCTGCCTACTCCAAACTCTTCACCCTTTACTTGAGAACCCTGTATTAGTCCCCAGGCCAAAGAGCTCACATCTGGAAGGTTCACAGTTCACATCAGCCTTGAGACAGTGTTGTTTAATTGTGGCATCACTGGTCCAGGCCCGCTGGGAACCGTATTTGTGTTAGCTGAGAGGTTTGGTCAATGGGGACTGCTTGTTGACAATCAGATCACCATCCAAGCCCAGAAGGGGGTATGAACGCCTGTAGTAAAGTCATAGCTGAAGGAAGCTACTCACTGGTGTCAGGGGATCCCTCGTGCACCACACCTGGCCCCTGGGCTGCAGAACGCTCATCTGCTGGAGGCCGTGCCGACTCGTGGGGTGTTTCACCTGCAAATGATGGGTGTTATTGTTGGTTGTCATGAATATGGCATGTGAGTATGTAACATTGACATGTTATTAGGGATGAATACATACTGTGCACCAGGGAGGGAGCAGGCTCAGAGGTCACCTGAGAAGGCTGACCTGCTCCCTCTGCAATGCCCGCAGCACCTGGGTCCGCTGTTTCCCATTCGGAGTCGGAGGAACGAAGGGGGCCACGTCGCGGAGCTGGGTGAAATAATGAGCAGAGATGTTAGACATTGCATTATTGTGGCATACACATAGCTACTGATTTATCT
>NW_017307937.1:74095-77358 GCF_000935625.1 Nanorana parkeri | reverse complement strand
GCATTTAGTAGAGGTGTCATGAGACATCAGTTCCAGATGTAGCATAGTCAATATGCCTCTGCAAATGGGGGAGCAAATGACCCATCTAACATCACCACATGGGATGTGATTATCATCCAAATATCTGATGCATACAGTATGTATTAGCAGCTGGGATGCAAGATACATTTACATGCACTTAGGCCATTGATGGCTCCTTTGATGCATATAGGTGGATGTACATGTATATTGCAGCTTTGCTGACACTGGACATAGTAAGCCTCACATACATACATGCATTGCATACAGGGATGTGTTGGTACTACACATTTAGAATACATATATACATATATCAGTTGAGTCACACATGATTTCATGCTATTTGAAGGTGTGAGATCTTACCTTTTCTTCACTACCTCCAGGGTCCCGGCGTTCCCCCCACAGCATTCACTGCTTCAGTGACCTGCCTCCACAGCTGGTTCTTGCGGCCTTGCCTGGTCCTTTTTGCTGCAGCTCCACACAGGTAGCTGTAGTAGCGGATGACCCTCTCTACAACTGCCTCATTTTCCTCTATGGTAAATGGGCTTTTTCTAGGTCGCCTGGCAGCCTGGGTGCTGCTTCCCTCTCTAGGATCCTGCATACTGGTTTATCTTTTTTTTTGCAATGCAGTGAGATGTTTCTCTCAGCTTCAGCTGAACAGGTGGCAGTTGGAATTATGTGTTGTGCCTTTTAACAGCTCTCAGGTGTGTAACGATTGGCCCAGCAGGTTTTGATTTGAAAAGTATGTATCAATTTTGATGAACTCACAGCAGCCTATTTGAATTCCCCGCCTTCGGTTTGGTTCGGCTGCATTCGGCGGAATGCTCGCCTGAGATCGGTTGCCTTCGGCGGGTTGCTCGTCTGGGATCGGTTGCGTTCGGCGGAATGCTCGGCTTATGTCTCGGTTGTTCAGGCACGAAGCGTGTGGCTTCTGTTCGGTTGGGTTCAGCTAATGTTTCGGCTGCCTTCGCAAGCTGTACAGGCTTTTGTGAATAGCCCGTACAGCAGGCTCTCGGTTCGGATGAACCGATGGACTCCCGTAACCGAAGCTAGCCGAAGGATCGGCTGAAGCTACGGCTAGATCCTTCGGTAGCTTTGTGAATAGACCCCTTAGAGTCTATTATGCTAAGGAAGGATACAGAAGGTGGAATTGCTTACAATCTATCATTATATATAGGGATTGTACATGAGGAGGAAAAGTTTACAGCCAATGATGGCATAATATAGAAGACGAAATACACATAAAAATAATCTAGACCAATTATATGAGGTTAGTACTTAATTTGTGTGGCATTTTACTTGGGAATGGAATATGTAAACATGGTACACATAGGGAAGGTGACTCGAGTTACTTGTGAAAGTGCAAAAGTTCCTTGCACTTGAGTACATGGATAACATGTGATATCTTGTTGAAACAAAACTGTAGACCCTGGCAGCTAAAAGTAAGAGTGCTAACCATTAAAACACCATGGGGTTGATTTACTAACCTTATAAACATGCCATGAACAAGTATACACCTCTGTAGTGTGTTCCCTCCCAGCATGATCTATTGGTGGAATCTAGACACCTTTGTAGTGTGTACACACCCAGCAGGTGTGTTGTGCAAAGCCCTGCATGAATTGCAAGGTGATGTTGTGTAAATTAGCTCTACATTGTGTTGCTTGCGTTGATGAATGCAGGAATGTAAATGCATGAGCTAACCATTTTTGTCTAAACTGTGAAGCAGCATTATATATGCATCATGTGCATGATTTTTCCATATATGGCATTAGTGGAAATATGCTTTTAGAGACTTTTTGGTTGATAAATACGTTTTGCTGTGTAAAAATCACACGCACCTAGTGCGTGCGTGTGTTTAGGTTAGTAAATCACCACCCATGCCTACATGTTTCTGATTTAGTAGATAGCTCTGAACAGAGACGAGTTCATTGATTTCCAAGGAGGAAATCTAGAAAATGAATTGAACTGTTGTTTCAACCTAATAAGTGAATGCAGATTTGTCTACCTTTAGGAAAACCATGATGATCATTAAAGCAAATGTGAACCCTAACATTTGCAGCGATAAAGCACTGTGTATCATACACAATTCCAAGATTTTTGTTTAACAATTTACCTATTTTCACTTCTTTTCATATTTTGCTGCATCTCAGTGCTGCTAATCTTCTGCAGCCACGTCCTGTTATCACTCCAGTGATGGGTGCATGGAATCACTCCTTAGCTGACTGGTTTTGTGTCAACCCTTCATCATGTTGGGATGTTTGTGGACCTTGTGAGGACCCTGCAATGGGTGTAGTGAGAATTGTTTTTCTTTCTCTGGAGAGGAGCTTTAAACTCTTACATGCAATGTTGTTTGTAAATGCAATCACAAAGAGTAAAACCAGAGAAGCCTTCTGCTGCTAAAATTTACAGTCAATACAATGTTTTATAACCATATCTTGATTTTTCAAATAGTACTGCAAAACAAATTTGAAGCCGTTTACATAGAATAATTAAATGCAAATCTATCAAAATTCTTTAAAGTTAAAAACTTATAGAACACCAAGAGGCTTACTGAGGCAATTGTTAATATCAGGCACATTTTTATATGGAAAATTCTAGATTAATCTAATGAATTTTATTCTGCCCTGCCTCTAGAAATACAGTCATAAAACATTATTACATAGATTTATTATTTAACCAACATACACACATTTTCATCGAGGGAAAATGAAAGTAGTGAAATAAAAAGGGGTTATGGGAATAGAATTTATATCTGTAAATGAGAAGAGGCTCTATTTAGGTATGCATATGTCTAGAGAGATTAATTTATACTGTGCTATTAAAAATAGCTCTGCAGTAAACATGAATCACTGTTAACTACAAACTGGGACACAAAAACACAGTTACTAGGTACAAAATATAAATAGTTGTCTCCAAAGAGTTGCTATGGTCATTAATCTTCAATTTTGTAAGTTTCCTTAATTGTGTCACAGTAAAACACAATGGGGTCTATTCACGAAGCTGCCGAAGGATCTGGCCGTAGCTTCGGCCGATCCTTCGGCTAGCTTCGGCCCCAGGACCCCTTCGGTTTAGTAGAACCGAGGGGGTGCTGTACGGGCTATTCACAATAGCCTGTACAGCTCCCGATCATTGCCGAGCGGCTCGGTCCAGCCGATCGCATATGCATCGACTTGGCTGAGCCGCGCTGAAAGCCGACAGCCTGCTTCTGACAGCTGGGCGGAGCCAGCCGTGATCTTACGGCTGGC